>NC_056735.1:1842276719-1842556719 GCF_019279795.1 Protopterus annectens
GTATGGCTGTCATTTCGACAGTAATGTCTGAGATTGCATTGAAAGTGGCATTTGCCAATACTTCAACCAATTTAGATAGTTTTCTTAACTCCCAAATGGCTTTTGCTGCTCCATACCAAGGGAATATACCTGCTCCAGAAATTACATCATCTCCTATATCCATATCTTTTAATTTTAAATAATCAAGATTTTGATGGTAAATACATGATCTATCTAAGGTGTTTACTGGATTTTCTGGATTTTCAGTTACAAGTAATATGTCTCTTTTTCTTTTTGCATTTCTAATACTTCCCTTTGGTAACTCTTTTGCATAATGCATTGCTGGTACTACTAGCCCTATATAGCAGGTGCCATCACATCCCTTTGGTAACCATTTATAAGCATATTTACCACAAATGTAATGTAACCCATCTGACAGGGCAACACTGCTATTTACTAGACTGCCATTTACTTGTCCCATAATAGGAGTTTTATCGTGTACAACCATAACATTTTTATCTGTTTTATTTTGCCAACATGTAATGTTGGTTTTGCACTAATTTTTATCATTTTGTGAAAAATGAAATACTGCGGTGTCACTTAATATTAACTGTCTGGTATTAGAATAGGATAACCATGAAAAAAATACCCCACGTACTGATATGTGGTTATGAAAGTTTATCATTTTAATTATTTTAATACAATTACTATTACCCAATGGGATGGTTCCATTTTGTTGAAAACGTGATTCCCTGTACTATAGCAGATAACTGTACTCTTGCTTTATGTAACTGTACATTTATAACTTGGTCTCCTGTCTCATTTATTAATACCCTGCAACTACTGACAGAATTTAGTGGAATTGGCACTAGAGGCATAACCTCTTTTATTTTAGGTATTAAACTACATACCCAGCAATTAGAAACATTCATACTTTTTACATACCAACATTGCCTTGCCAAAAAAGTGTTAAAAGATGGTGACCAATCTTGCTCATTTTTCTACATTTCTTTACACTCTCTCTCTCTCATGTAACTTTACAGTTTGATTAATGGGTTATAAGTATAATTTAATACTAAGTAATACAATAATATTATGGTAACTATTATCAATTTAAAAAAAATCCTTTAAATAGAAATTTCATTGCTGAATCATTTTGCCTTTGGTCATCCAAAACTGGATTTCCAAAAGAATGCACTTTAAGCTATGTCAGTTTCATTATGTCTTCTCTGTGGGAAACCTACAAGAGAATACACTTAATCAGATTTACATTGCTCACTAGTTTTAATAACTCTTAACTGATCTTTATGTACCAACATTGTTTTGTTTTTCTTTTTTCCTTTGATTTTATACACTAATGGTCTAATTTGTTCCACTATTTCAAACGGCCTTGCCAGTTGCTATCCCATGGACCTTCTGTTTGGAATGTTTTTATCAATACTTTTGTTCTGCAGGGAAGGTTTTCTTCAGGTGGGAAAATTGGCTCCTTTTTCCAAAGGTGTAACACTTGCTCTCTTGCATTGTAATCACATATGTCTGTAAGCCTCTTTAACCATTGCTGATGCTTACTGATTTCTAACATAGGCCTTATCATTAGGTATATCCAGATCAAATGGTAGTTGTATAGGCATTTTACGACCTGTCATTATTTCATATGGGGAAATACCTGTTTTGCTATTTGGTGTTGCTCGGATACCCATTAAAATGCCAGGCAAATGATGTACCCATGCAGTGCCTTTTTCCAAGCATGCCTTTTTTAGACTTTTTAACATCTAATTCATGCACTCTACTATGCCATTGGATTGTGGATGGCATGGTACATAAAATCTTTGCTGTATGCCCAACAAATTCCATTTTCTTAATGAGATTACTAACAAATTGTGGACCATTATCTGATTCTATGACATGTGGCCACCCCATTGACAGAAAATATTTTTCCATAAGGCTTCTGATGTTGCCTTTGCTGTCATAGTTTTGGTAGGAATTGCTTCTACCCATTTTGAAAAGATGTCCACTACTACTAGTAGGTATCTCTAACCTCCCTTTGTTGTTAGCAAAGGACCTGTATAATCTACCTGGACTGGATACCAGGGCCCATCCGCTGGCTGTACCCAATGTAACTGAGGCTTTTTTCTTTTAGTATTTACCTGCAAACAGATTAGACATTCTTCTACAATCAGCCTACAGACCTTTTTTTAAATTTGGGTTCCAGTATTTTTCTTTCACAACTGCCCATAGCTTATCAGCTCAAACATGTCCTAATATTTGGTGATTTAATTTGACCAACTGACGTGCTAACTGATATGGCACATAAAGCAACCGCAACCCTTTTCTAGTGGGATATACATAATATTCCTTTGGGAATACTCCTGCAGGCATGCATTGGTCTGTTTCTTCTTTTAAACCTTGCTTTCTTTGAATATTTATGAGATCTTCCTTAATTGATTGTTGGTCTAGCTCTTTTAGGGTACTAACTTCTATTTTTAAGGCACTAACTTCTGTATCAATGTACCCTGAAAGTTTTTCCCCATTTTGTGCTGCTTGTTTTGCTGATGAGTCAGCTAATACATTTAACCTGAAAGTTTCACTTGTTGGTTTTGGGTGTGCTTTTACTTTTAAAATGCTGTACTGCCCTTGTTGATTTGACATTATTATGACTTTATGTATGTCTTTTAATACTTCAGCATGGCGTAATGGTTTGCCTACACTGTCTACAAATCCTCGCCTTATCCAAGTATCCATATGCAGCCTTAAAGAATTTACTACATAAGCGCTGTCTGAGAAAATGTTAACAGGATTATAATACCTTAGCACATATAGTACTGCTTCCAATTCAGCTCTTTGAGCTGACATATGCCCTGGTAACATGATTAGTTCAGGAGAACCCATCTGTTGATTTTCTGGAACTACAGCAAATCCTGTCGAGTATTTGCTTTTGTCCCAATACCGTGCCCCATCTATAAAGATGGATGGTTTAAAGTGGTCAAAATCAGATGCCAGAAATTGCATGTTTGGTGACATTTTTTCCTAGGCAGTTATGCTGTTTTCCTTCATATCCCATGTGATTTGACAAATATTTGTCCCCTGTTTGAATTGTGACAGCTTTCATTCCAAACAATGCCATCCATTTTGCAAAGACTGCCTGACTAATACCATCTGTGATTTTGTTCATTTCAAAATTATCTACTAGAGCTTTTACTGCTTGGTGTGGTGTTTGCACTATAATACTGGAAAATACAGTCAAATACTCAGTTTGCTTGATACCCCCAGTAAATGGCCAATAACTGCTGTATGCAAGGGTGGTAGCCCAGTTCCACTGGGGTCATCTTTCTACTACAGAATGTAACTGGATGTAATTTTTTTTTACATTTTGTTGTCGCCACCATGTGGCCCTTCTTGTAATAGCACCACAGGTAATGTTTTATTTTTCCTGCTGCTGCCTGTAGCACAAATGGTAACTCTAGTGTGGGTGCTATCAATTCTGTAGCTTGAGCTAATTTTACCTTCATTTGTGAAAATGCCTCATCCTCATGGGCCCCCCACTCTAGAAAGGTGGAGCTCTTCTGTTCTTGTAACATTTTGTAAAGAGGAGCAGCCACTGCTGCATAATCCTCTATAAATTCCCTATTGTAATTCATGATTCCCATGAATTTATGTAGATCTGTTATAGTCAATGGCTTTTCCATTTGTAAAATGCTTTGCACACGCATAGGGCAAGGAGACCTTCCTGATGGTTTTGTAATAGTACCTAGAAACTTGACTTCTTGAGACATAAACTGAATCTTTTCACTTTTAACCTTAAATCCTGCCTGCTGTAGAGTATAAAAAAACTTTTTAAGAAGCTGCACATGCTCCTCTACTGTCTCAGACTGGATTAATATGTCATCAGTGTAATGCAACACTGAATCATCCTTTTCTAGATGTTGCAGGATGGATCCCACTCTCTGGTGAAAGATAACTGGACTGTTTTGAAATCCTTTAGGTAATCTTGTCATGACATATTGCTGGTTTTTAAATGGAAAGGCAAATCATGGCAAGTCTTTTTTCCTGAGTGGTATTGCAAAAAAGCCATTTGCTAAATCTATTACTGTAAACCACTTACTTTGTGGCTTAATATGTGCAGACAACTCTGGAACTCCCAGAATCAAATGTGCTTTAGGAGTTGTGTATTGATTAACTTTCCATAAATCAATAACAAGATGATAACGCCCATCTTGGTGAATTTGTGGGACTGTTGTCTTTTTGTATACTTCCTTCCTTTTCCCATTCTGCAATACATTTTTCCATATGTTCTTCTGCCTTCCTAGGAATGGGATATTGATTTTGAAATGGAGGTATATAATCCTGATCACTACCCACCCCTACTGGCATTTCTAATTTTCCAAAATCACTGGGACCCTTGGACCACAGATTTGGGAATGGGTGATGTAAATGTTGCCACACATCCTCACTGTCTGTATTCACATATCATATAGGCTTAGGTTTTTCAGGAAGAGAGATTGCACATCAACCTGCACTTTTTCTCCCTCTCCTTTTTTCCTGTCTCCTATCCACAGAATACTGTTAGGCAAGTCAATTACTATGCCCAAAGGTCCTAGAATGTCCATACCAATAATGGTAGCTGAGCAGGATGGATGCATTAAAAATGCACCCTTCCATGTCTGTCCTTCTTGGTTAAATTTTATGTCTACATCTTGGCTACTCACTGCATAGCAACCTGTGCAGTTCCCTATTATGCTGTCACAGACACAGGTTGTCAAATGCGTCTTTGTCCAACAGTAAAGCACAAAAGGCAAAACAGTGGCTTTTCAGTGAATTCATTCCCTGGGAAAGAATTTGTTTGGCCGCTTTCGCTACTTTGCCTTTTCGCTACTTTGCCTTTTCGGCACTGTAGTGTGATCTCAGAGATGGTATATTTAAGTAGGGGGTGTGGGGGCACATACTGTTTTTTTTTGTTTGTTTGTTTTGTTTTGGAACAGCAATTGTTTTCCATTGGAAAATAATCGCTGTTCTGAAGTTTCGACGTTGTAAGCTTTCGCTTACATGGGGACGATTATCTGTCGTTCACTCTTCTGAGCATGCAATATGATAATATAGACCTTCCTGTGCCATTAAATGCTGAAATGCAAACCTTTGTTATAGGATTCATAGTTAACTGTCTATTTGTAATGGATACTGCTGATCCTGTGTCTAATAAGACATTTTGCCATAGTGACCCCTCTACCCAGATATCAATCAGTTGTCGTCTGTCTCAACCCCTTTTAAACATAGTCAAGAAAGATACCAGAGTGGGGGAGGCACACCCCAAGTGTAAGGAGATCCACTCAACCTCTTCTTTATTGTCAAATGCAATATGACACACTGCATGTTCTTGCTTGTGCTCTTCCTCTGTGTCTAAGTGATCTACATATTTAGGTTTTTCAATCTCTTTTCGTAACTGCTGCCTAGCCATCCCTTCTGCCTGCTCTGCCAAATGTTTTGGATTTACAGATGAAGCTGCTTGAAAATCTATGGGGTATACATTCCCTTTTCCTATGTATTGATGGCTCTTATAACTGTCCTTACCAATATTGTAAGGTCTCTGTGCGTAGACCTGTTTGTCTTGCAAATCTTTTGGTTGTGTTTTTGAAAAAACACCCTGTTCTTCCTTCTTTTTACACCAAGCTTTGTAATGATCACAATTTTGTTTAACATGCCCTTTTTCTTACAGAAGAAACATATTGGCACCTTTTGTTCATTACCTATACCTGATCCTGGTGCTACAGACACAAGAATTGGAGTTGGTGGTGCAGATGCAGCTCTACCTGCTGGTGGTTGTTCACACCACCATTTCCTTCCCTGGTTTTTAACTTCTCCAATTACCTGAAATGGCTCACTACCCTCTCCTAATGCAAAGATATAGTGTGAGTATAATGTCACATTATAATCCATAGTCCGTCCCCTCATTAATTTTTGTACCAAACTAGTGAGGGTATCTAAATTTTCCTCATAAATGCATTTAATATCTGCTGGAATCCCTTTGACTTGTTCTAGAAAGCAATTTATTAACTGTTTCTCTATTTCTGATTTTTGCATGTCCCTCTCTGACCTTTGATATATGATCTGAAAGGCAAGTCTAAAATGGTCAGCTTGTTCCATTAATTTATGTGAGATGGTGATTTTAAAATTATCTAACAGCTTAGCTGTGAGAGGCTGCCCTTGTATATATGCAATTAGAACAGCTGTCATATGTCCTACTTTAGTGTTTAACTGATAAGTGTCTTTCTTTAACTGAATGAAAGTTTTAAAACATTTGGGAATAAAAATCCAGAAACATCTAAGTAATGCATCTGTCCATACATAAGATCCTGCTGTGTATGCTACCCATTCTTCAAATGCAAGCATGTTGCAAAATATGCCTTTTTTATCAATCCACTGTGGTAAGCTTTGTAATAATCTAGACTGTGTATATAGATCTGCAGTGGTGCCCTGTTCTTTGACTTTTACTGGTTTTGTGCTCTGCAATTCCTCCTTTAATGCTTCTATTTGAAGATTAGCTTGTATTATTTTATCCTGAACATCACTAACCAGATTTTCTTTATCCTGTAACTGTTGCTTAAGATCTGATATTTCCTTTTGTAATACTTTACAGGTTTTATGATACTTTTTAGTAGACTCCTCTGTTGATTGTAAGGCCCCTATGCACTTCTGACAGAGGTCTTGTATATCTCTTCTGAACTTTTGACCTCACCTTGTCTGTCTCTTAAAAATTTGTTAAATTATTCTGTTAAATGATCAAGAACCTTACTCCTTTCCTCATCTGTTGTGTGTTGAGCAGTGGATTCATTCCACATTTGTACATATTTTTAAAGTGTGAAACAAGATCTATTGGGGATTCTGTCAGGGTCACCATTGAAAATTTTCTGAAAGAAAGTGCTGCTGTGCTGTACTAGAACTGGAACCAAAGTCTTGTTAAGACACAAAGTCTTACTGGCTGTACTGGAACTGCTGAATCAAAGTCTGGTTGATACAGTGTTTTGCATAACTGTATTTGCAGTTTGTTTAAACATAGAGCCTTACAACCTGCATTAATAGGAAAATATATTTTGCAGCATAATACTATTTTACTGTAAGCACAGTTTCAAATAGATAACCTATTCTTGTAACAAATGACATACTTTTCTGTTAGTTTGTAGTATATATGTACCAAGACTTTAATCTTGATAGGTAACGGAAAATTATAACTGCTTCTCCAATACAATACCTCGGAACAAATGCGTTCCTACTAAAATACCTCTAACAAAGTTTACTTTTATACTGTTATTCTCATGCAGATACAATCCTGTTTTTTTCTTTTTCTGCTGATACTTTACTTTACAGACTTGTTTAAGGAAATATTTGAATATAAAGCAGTATTGTCCTTCTGTGAAACCATTTCTGCTGATGTGAGACTGCATGCACTCTGCTGATTTTATAAAAAGATGTTCATTAACAGAAGTCTGAAAGGAAACATATGTGAGAATACGTCAAACTGTTTTGCTGCTGATATTGAATAAACATATTTTTGAGGAACTGATACTGTGGAAGAACATGTTTTCTGAGGAAACAGCTTTGTCACATATTGCTGAGTTTATAAACTGTTCTGCAAACATGAGAAAAGCATGTAATACTTGCTTTCCAGAATTGCTTTTTTTAGGCTTTTTTCTGCTGATGCTGTGAAGAAGCCTGTCTGTTATACATATAGTAAGGGTGCCCATTTTACATTGCTAAACTCTATACATATATTGAAGTAAACCTTTTATTCTATGCTTTATCTTTTGCATTTTTATAGCAGAATTGATTTTAACCCTTATTTATTGTTTAACACACTTAACAGTAATCCAAATCTCACCCACACCCCCGCAAAGGTAACCATCTTGAAAAACTTCTCAAAAGCTGACTTTGGACTCCTAAAAACAGAGGTGGCTAACTTCACAACACCCATGCCAATGGAAAATAGCTGCATGACTGCCGAATCATGCACCAATGCACTGTACAAACATGTACATAAATGCATGGAACTAGCTACACCCAACAGAACCATGACGCTCTCCTCAAAAAAAGGGAAGGCAATCTGGTGTTCTCCTGCCATTAATAAACTCAACAACAGAAGGAAGAAACTGTTGCAGAAAAGGTTGAAGTCCCAAGACTGGAAAAACTCCCTTATTAGCCTCAACAAAAAGTTGAGATCCCTCATCAAATCATCTAAAGCCAGCTATGAAGGCAAAATTATGGCAGACACTAAAAATAATCACAAAGCCTTCTATAGCTATATCAAGAACCTCCATGACAATACCCAGATTTGCTCTGAGTTACAGCACAATGGTACCTCCTATACTGAGCCAACAGATATTGCCAACATACTGGCTGACAGATTCAGTGCCAACTCTTACCCCCCCCCCCCAAAGGACCAATTACAATACCTGAAGAATGCCAGGCACCCAGCATTACTGCAGTGCAGGTTAGAGCTGCATTGTCCAAGGCCAAGAATACAGCTTCCATGGGACCCAATATTATCCTTGGCTGTGTTCTACATTAACAACAAAGTGAACTGGCACCCCATCTGTGTGCCCTGTTCAGTCACAGCCTCACCTCAGGCTTTGTCCCTACTGAATGGTGCACTGCTACAGTCATCCCTCTCCATAAAGGGGGAGCAGCTACAGACCCTGGGAATTATCACCCCATTAGCCTGATGAGTCTGATATGTAAGGCTATGGAATGCATCATCATGGACCTGATTAACAAAGATATAGGAAATCACCAAACTCTAGACCCCACGCAATTTGGCTTTGTGAAAGGGAGATCATGCCTGCTCAACCTGACTGACTTCTTTGAATCAGTCACCAAGGCTGTTGGTGAAGTTAAGGCAGTGCATACAGCCTACCTCAATCTGGCCAAGGCCTTTGATACCATTCTTCACTCAGGAATTATTGATAAACTCACCAAACTAGACATCAACCCCTATGTCACTAGGTGGGTTGTAAACTGGCTCACAGACAAAACACACAGTGTGAAAGTAGCAGACTCCAAGTCAGACTGCTGACCAGTCATGAATGGAGTCCCACAGGGATCGGTCCTGGGTCCTCTCCTGTTCAGCATCTACTTCTCAGACATCCAGGCTAACACAAAGGGACTCTGGCTGACCACGTTCACAGACAACTACAAACTGGGAGCCATTATTAACTCCCCAAGTGATGCAGACATCCTACAGAAAGGCCTCGCTGAGACCAGTGACTGGTGTCGAAACCATGGTCTTAAGCTTAATGCCAAAAAATGCGTCGTCATCCCCTTTGGTAAAAACTCAGTTCCCACTAATTACCACATCAATGTGAGCCCACTGAACACTGAAGGCACTATAAGAGATCTGGGGATGCAGGTTGACAGCAACCTCTCCTTCAACCACCACATTACCATTGTGGTCAGAAAGTCCTTCTATGTGGCACATCTCATTACCAAGGGTTTTGCATCCAGGAAGAAAGATGTCATCGTCTCTCTGTCTACTCTTCCCTCATTAGACCAATCATCTTGTATAATATCCCATTTGGCATGTACTTCACTAGACACCTGCAACAGCTGGAGAGGCCACAGAAGTACCTCATAAAGGGGATCCTAGGCATTAAACACATGTCCTACATAGACAGGCTCAAAAGACTCCAGCTATTCTCTGTCTCATATTGCCTACTTAGAGGTAATTTCTGCTTGACTTACAAAGCCATGTCTGACCCAGCTCTGTTAGAAATGCTACATCTAAAGAAATCCCAATCCCTGCGCACCACACGCTCTAGAAACCTCAACCTCATTACTACAATCAACATAACATGCTGGAGGGATAGGTTCCTCACCCAGAGACTGCCCATGCTCTGGAATAGACTTTCCATACATGTCAAGCAGAACACCTCACTGTCCCTCTTTAATAGAAATCTTGATGAGTGGATGGGTAATAGAACGTTCACCCTGGGGATCACTTCAGTGGCTCTACTTGATAGAGGCACTGGGAAATAACATCAGGCAGCACGATGCCAGGACACTTCTATGTGCTAGGCTTGTAAAGGCTCCAGGGCCATTAGCCTAGTACACACCTATGACTTGTCTTATAAGAATATTCTTTTGTTTGAATCAGCTGGGAAGCATGGCATATGACCATTAGCAAACAGACTGATCAAAAGCATTCTCATGTTTTTGTGTGTTTCATAGGTAGCAATACTAGTACTTTAGCTCCAGTTTACTTATTTAGGCTTTGCATTTAATAACATGTGTGTGTGTGTGTGTGTGTGTGTGTGTGTGTGTGTGTGTGTGTGTGTGTGTGTGTGTGTGTGTGTGTGTGTGTGTGTGTGTGTGTGTGTGTGTGTCTGTGTTAAGTAAACCAGGACTATATATATATATATATATATATATATATATATATATTAAAAATTTAGATAGGGTTATTAATGGAATGCAACTATAATGTCTCATATGTTTTATAGTGACTATTATAGAATACAAGGGATATTTAAATAGGAAGTACAATGAATGTTTTTAAAAAAAAAAAAGATTATATAATAGCTTTCCATGTCAAAGAAAATGGCATATGATTTTATTTGTGGAACTCGAGCATTCTTACAAGAGCTAATAATGTGAGTATTGGAGAGAGTTTGAAGTCTGCCAGTTCGTGAAGAGGACTGAAACTATGAACTGGTGACAAGCTGTTTCTTGTAGTCCTGAGTTTGAGTTCATCAGTGTTCATCTGCCTACTATGCGAGTCTCAGTAGGCTACTTAACCAGACACTGGTCTGGGGCTTTTAGAAACTAGGATAGTTTCCTTAATAGTCCCTATGACCTTGTGATCATACCTGGTAACTATATATATGAACTTAGTGATTAAGCATATGTTTAAATGGATACAAACTATTATATGATAAAATGAGAAAGCAAAATAAAACATTTTTGTAAAATTTTAACATAGTTTAGTTCATCTATAATATAAAACAAACCACCACTGTGCAAGGATACAATGCTCTTATTTATTGCAAGAACAGTAAAAAAATGAAAATGGTAAGCGCTTTAATGACAATGTCACTTCTTCATCTATAATATATTTATAAATAACCTATATAAAGCATTTGTTCAATGATATATGTAGCTGTCTTCAGATTTAAAGTAAGAGCAACTATGATAAGTGAGTGTAAAAGAGTAAAAAGAGAATTAGAAGGGTACTTTGAATAGGATTTCTGTTTAAATTAAATACTTTATTCCAAAATAAGATTTCAGTCAATAGTTTTCTTTTTGTTTCCATAAATCCATTATTCCAAGGATCTGGGTTATTGTGGAGATCATAGAATAGCATTTAGTAAGATGTGTTTCTTTAAATGCAAATGAGCTCAACAGCAGTAACAAGTGTGTGTGAAGGCTGCCAGCCTAGCCAGACAGAATTGTGCAGATAATTCTATCATTTGTAAATATGAATGTTGAAATACAAACTTATTTTCTTAAATTAACTCTTTTGACTAGCACTGTGTAGTAGAAAGTATTGTCTTGTGGTTTTAATTATTTATTATTAAATATTTTAAAACCTTTTAACTGTGGCTGTTTTGTGTAGAGATAAGTTAAGCTCTTAAGAATACATTGCATGTATATAAGGATCCTGTAGCAAGTCACTCTAATAAGCCTTGAGACTGTTTAGTCATGCTACCAGTTGGATAATAATATTGCACAGTAATAATTGGACACCCTTTTAAGGTCTTTTGTGCAGCTAATAATATTAGCTGGGTGGTGGCAAGTGATTACTACTGTATAGTCTGGGTAAAAGGGGCACAGCTGGAGAACCTGTGCCAGCCTTCCCCAGAAGTGTCTGTGTGGTTGTTTAAACTCTTATCTCAAAGTGTGTGTGTGTCAGCTACTTGGGCAGGGACACAAAGCACTGGTTGGACAGAGAGGGTGCTGGAGATTTTAGCTTGCCCAGCTGGCTGAGATCTGGACCCTATAGCTTTGCCAGTGGGGAGTCTTACTGGGGACCTGGGGAGCAAGGGAAGTGACCATCTCTGGACTAACTGTGATCTCTGTGTGCTCTTAAGTGAAATTGCACTTTACTGTGTGTACTTGTTGTCCTTTCCTCTCATATGAGATGCCCTCTCTGGTGTTAGTGGTGAGGATTGAGGCTCCTTGATTGTTGGGCCAGGGCATGGGCGTCACATTTGTGTTTGGCAGCGGTGGGATATCCACATCACATATTAATTAGTTGGCAAATACTAACTGGTGTGTAGTGGTGTGGGTAAAGTGAATCCTGTAGCTTGTGTACAGTGAGCTGTGAAGGTGTTTTTGTACTCTAAAACAGCCATGCAGTGAATACTCAGAGTTCAGATCACAATTGTTTTATTTCTTTTGTTAGCTTAGTTAGTCAGGGTGAGCAGGCAGCATGTCAGCAGAGGAGTATGGAAAGCTGACAAGGAGCCAGCTGGTGGAGATGTGCCAGGCTAGGGGATTGGTGCATGGAAACCTGACTAAGGCAGACCTGATTGCAGCCTTGGTTACAGCTTCATCAGAAAAGAGCAACCAGGAAGTGAATCAGACTGGCAGTGGAGATATAATACTCTTGGAGAATGGACAGCTCAACCTTTCTGCAGTGGACTTAAAAATCCAGCTGGAGCTAGAGACTGGAGTTGGAGGCCAGGCGTGCGGAATTAGAAGCAAATGAGAGACTGCGATGTTTGCAGGCTGAGGAGAATGAGAAACTCTTACATCTACAAGCTGAGGAACAAGGGAGGCAGTGGCAGCATGAGAAATAGATGCTGACTCTTCGCCAGAGTCATGGAGGTAATGGGGAAAGGAGTAAATGGACCCCAGAAGCACAACAAGTCAGTAAATGTTTTCCGCAGTTTAAAGAGGGGGGGGGTAATTTTGATAGTTTCATTCATATGTTTGAGAGGGTATGTAAACAGTATGAAGTTGACCAAGGGCTCTGGGTATGGTTCCTGAACTCCTTACTCCATGGTAAAGCTGTAACTGTTCTAAAATGTCTGACATTGCATGTTTGCTTATACTGCTGTTAAGAAATGTCTTTTAGAACTGTTTAAGCTAACACCTGAAACATATAGGAAAAAGTTTCATGAGCAGAGACGCAAGGCAGATGAAAGTGTGTGTGAATATGTTGATGAACTGAGCACTTATTTCCATAGGTGGGTGAGTGGATGTCAGGTCACCACTTTGAAGGGCTGGCAGACCTTTTGGTGAGGGAACAAGCCCTTAGCACTTTGGCTGATGACATGAGGATCTGGTTAGCTGATAGACAATGTGCTACTTCAGATGAGTTGGGGAAGAAGGGAGACCTATACTTGGCAAGCAGGGCAGCCCTGCACAGGAAGGGGACCCCAGTACTGCTCATGGGTCAAAAGGAACCCATGGTGGGCAGCACAGACTGACACTACAGAATCTGCCAATAGCAGGGGAAGCTACTAGTCCAGGTACACATCCAGGATCTAGGGTTAAATGTTTTGAATGCAACCAGTGGGGCCATGTGGCATACAAGTGTCCATGGAGGCAAGGTGGGGAACAAAAGGTGAGGGAGCCAGTAAGTGGGAAAGACAAAATGCCAATAGTAGGTTGTTTTGAGACAACAGGGGTACTGAACTACCATTCTGCAGATGTCCTGATAGGGAAGGATTTGGATGAGGCAGTACCATGTGCTTATGCAGTTACACGCAGTCAGGCTAGGAGACAAGCATGTGGTTCTGGTAGCCTGGGAGAGACCCAGACAGACTGCATACTTGCAGCCAGGACTGGTGAGGTGGTTACTTCAGGGAGGGAGCTACACTGTAGCAGTGAGACTGAAGGTGAGCCACAGCTGCTTGGGGGTACTGATGGTCCCTTGGACAGAGTGACTGCAAAAGTAGAGGTGAGTAGTAGTACCTAGGCTGGCAGTAAGGCATCACTGTCAGAGGATGCAAGACTTCCTGTGGAAGGGGAGCTGGGAAGGGTTACAAGGAGAGAGTTGAGACAGGCTCAGCTCTCAGACCCTACATTGCAAGTCCTAAGGCAGGTAGCTAGGGAGGCACCTAATTCTCAAGGAAAGGGGGAATCTGTATACTGGGACAAAGGGTTACTATACAGAGAGTGGACCCCTGAGGGAGGGCTAGAAGGTGAGAGAGTACAGCAGTTGGTAGTGCCTAGAGCCTACTGTCTGGGGTTTCTATCCATAGCCCATATGGGCATAAAATGTACAAAGAGGCATATTATGCAGAACATCTATTGGCCTGGAATTTCCAGAGATGCAACAGGATACTGCAGGATCTGTGAGCAGTGCCAAAAGGTAGGCAAGGCAGGAGACAAAGGGAGAGCTTCTTTGATGCCTTTGTCTGTGATTGAGGAGCCATTTCAGAGAGCAGCTATGGATATTGTGGGTCCTCTGAGTACCCCAAGTTCCACAGGGAAAAGGTATATCCTAGTGGTAGTGGATTATGCTACACTATACCCTGAGGTAGTGGCTTTGTCCTCCATTGAGGCAGAGAAGGTGGCAAATGGTTTGTTAGAGATTTTCAGCAGGGTAGGTTTCCCAAAAAAAAACTGTCTGACAGAGGTGCCAATTTCATGTCAGACCTGCTGGCTTGTCTGTGAAAGTCCTGTGGGGTGAAGCACATGAAGACCACCCCCTACCATCCTTAGACTAATGGTCTTGTTTAGAGGTTAAACTCTACAATCAAGTCCATGTTATGGGCATTTGTAGATCAGTTTAAGAGGGAGCTGGGACAAATAGTTGCCCCATCTGTTGTTTGCTTACAGAGAGGTTCCCCAGGAATCCACAGGTTTTTCACCCTTTGAGTTGTTGTATGGGCATAGGGTGAGGGTACCTCTAGATTTAATTCGAGATGAGTGGGAAGGTGAGTAAGAGTCTCACAAGGAGTCTGTTGTGGCATATGTCTTAAACCTCAGGACAAGGCTCAGGGAACTCATGAGCTTGGCCCAGGAGAACCTGGCAGAAGCCCAACAACAGCAAAAAGGTGTGGTATGACAGTAATGCTTGAGATAGAGAGTAGGCTGTAGGGCAGCAGGTAATGGTTCTCATTCCTGTTAGACACAACAAACTGCAAGCAGCTTGGGAGGGACCCTACAAGGTGGTAAGAAAGGTAAGTGATGTTAACTACATGGTGGAACTGCTAGGCAGAAGGCAGGGGCACAAATTGTACCATGTTAACATGATGAAACCTTACCATGATAGGGAGGCCCTTGTGCTGAGTATTTGCAGTAGATTGCAGGAGGAGTCTGAGGGAGATCTGGGGACTGATCTCCTCAGTGAGGCTCAGGCTGACACCTCAGTTGAAGGGGTAGCAATGTCCCAGCGGCTATCTCCTACCCAGGTTCGAGAAATCCAAGTAGTGTTGCAGGAATTTGGGGACATGTTCACTGGGAAACCAGGGTGCACCCACCTGGTGCAGCACTAGGTGGGTTCAGGACCCCAAAGGCCTATTAGGCAGGCCCCTTATAGGGTGCCTGAGAGAGTCAGACAGACTCTGAGGGAGGAGGTACATGAGATGTTGGAACTAGGGGTGATTCAAGAGTCCAATTATCCCTGGGCCTCCACAGTGGTGCTGGTGCCAAAGAAGGATGGTAGCACCAGGTTCTGTGTGTACTACAGGAAATTAAATAGTCACACAGAGTCAGATGCTTACCCCATGCTTAGGACAGATGAGGCCCTAGAGCAGCTGGGTGGAGCTAAGTATCGTACAACCACTGATCTTACCAAGGGTTACTGGCAGGTGCCCTTGACTCCCAGTGCAAGAGAGAAGTCAGCCTTTTTGACTCTTTTTGGCTTGTATGAGTTCACAAAGATGCCCTTTGGGATGAAGAATGCCCCCAGTGACTTTCCAGAGGCTAGTAGATTGTATCCCAGCAGGAGCAGGAGGGTTTGCCCTTGCTTAGCCAGATGATATTGCCATCTACAGCCATTCCTGGCCAGAGCACCTTCAGCATGTCAGGGAGGTGCTGGGCAGACTACAGAGGGCAGGGTTGACCATTAAGTCGAGTAAATGTCAGGTGGGTATGGCAGAGGTCTCCTACCCAGGACATAGAGTGGGGAGTAGTAAGATAAGGCCAGGACCTTCCAAAGTGGAAGCCATTCAGGCATGGTCTGCACCTGTTACCAAAAAGCAGGTGAGGGCATTTTTAGGGACAGCAGGGTACTACAGAAAGTTCATCCCCTGTTATAGTACCATAGCTGCTCCCCTCACAGACCTGATGAGGAAGAACAGGCCAGATAAGGTAGTGTGGACCCCAGCATGTGAGCAGGTTTTCCAGATGCTTAAAGAAGCAGTCCAGATTACAGCAAAGAATTTGTTGTGCAGGTGGATGCTTCGAACCATGGGGTGGGGGCTGTACTTAGCCCAATTTCTTCAGAGGGAGAAGAGCACCCAGTGGTTTATTTCAGTCATAGGCTCCAACCCAGGGAGGAATGCTATGCAGCTGTAGAAAATGAATGTCTAGCCATAGTGTGGGCACTGCAGAAACTTCAACCTTATCTGTATGGAAGGAAATTCACTGTTATGACAGATCACAACCCCCCTAATATGGTTAAACAGAGCCAGCCAGCAAAAGGCCAAGTTGCTAAGATGGAGCCTAGGGTTGCAAGCATATGATATGTCAGTGCAGCACTGCAGTAGGAGTAGCAATGCCAATGCAGATGGGCTCTCAAGACAGGAAATGGGGTGAGGTACACTCAGATAGAACTAACCCTCTCAAGCGGTGTTTCTCAAGGGTCACTTGAAAAACTAGCTTGAGTTCTCTGGGGGGGGGAGAAATGTAAAGGCTGCCAGCTTAGCCAGATAGAATTGTGCAGATAATTCTATCATTTGTAAATATGAATGTTGAAATACAAACTCGTTTTCTTAAATGAAACAATATACTATGAAATGTTGAACTTAAAGCAATGTAGCAACATTGCCATCTGCTGTAAAGAAAGCTAAGTCAAGCATTTCTAGTCTGTCCTTTGAAATTGAAATTACTTCATGCTGTCCTTAGAAGTTAAAGATTCTGAGTCATTCCATCTGGGCTAGCACATTCTTTCTGTTGTTTTAACCAAGAGTTAGATTGCTAGATTTAAACACGCAAATGTATTTTTATTGCCCTAGTTTCTGCCTAAGTGTAAAATAATGTAGATGCAGTTTCTGTTGTCTTGGGAACACCAGGAAAGTGAAAGAATGATGTAATGTTTATCAGAACTGCAGTTTCAATTTAAACAGAGAGAATCAAAAGGCATTAAGCATTTTTGTCTTAATCATCCAACTCGCAGCACTCTGCCAGTTGTCTTATGTAAGTTATCTTAGACTTGTGTTTTCTTTTAGGAATAGCTAGGAACTAGAAAGATTAGACTAAGTGTTTTCTGTGATGTCAGAACTGTACTACTGAATTATTTTAAGTATTTCTGTGTGATCTCTGAACTCTTTTGACTAGCACTGTGTAGTAGAAAGTATTGTCTTGTAGTTTTAATTATTTATTATTAAATATTTTAAAACCTTTTAACTGTGGTTGTTTTGTGTAGAGATAAGTTAAGCTCTAAGAGTACATTGCATGTATATAAGGATCCTGTACCAAGTCACTCTAATAAGCCATGAGACTGTTTAGTCATACTACCAATTGGATAATAATATTGCACAGTAATAATTGGACAGCCTTTTAAGGGCCTTTGGGTAGCTGATAATATTAGCTGCATGATGGCAAGTGATTACTACTGTATAGTCTGGGTAAAAGGGGCACAGCTGGAGAACCTGTGCCAGCCTTCTCCAGAAGTATCTGTGTGGTTGTATGAATGCTTATCTCAAACTGTGTGTATGTCAGCTACCTGGGCAGGGGCATGAAGCACTGGTTGAATGGAGAGGGTGCTGGAGATTTTAGCTTGCCCAGCCGGCTGAGATCTGGACCCTATAGCTGTGCCAGTGGGGAGACTTACTGGGGACCTGGGGAGCAAGGGAGCAACCAGCCCTGGACTGACTATGATCTCTGTGTGCTCTTAAGGGAAATTGCACTTTACTGTGTGTATTTGTTGTCCTTTCCTCTCATATGAGATGCCCTCTCTGGTGTTAGTGGTGAGGATAGAGGCTCCTTGATTGCTGGGTCAGGGCATGGGCATCACAGTGTGTTTAAGTATTGTTTAAGTATTTGAAATGCATAAATTGCAAGTAGCCTTTTTATGAGGAACTCATTTATTGCATGATGATATTAGTAGATTAAACACAAAGGAATATACATTACTAGCCATTTCTAGCTTTAAAGAAAAGAGAAGAGGAACAGCAATCATATGGAGAAATTATAATACCTACAGTTATTTACTTGTGCAGTGATAATAAAGACATGGCATGTATGGTCATTACTGAATATCAAATAAGAATTTTAACCTTAACAAAAAGTGGATTCTGGGAAACAGAGCTAAATACTCTAGTATAGACATGTCCAACCTGCGGCCTGCGGGCTGCATGCGGCCCTCAGAGCTCTTCCATGCGGCCCTCAACCTCTAACTGCAACATGGATGTACGCATGCTCCAAAACACTTTTTTTGTTTTGTGTTTTTTGCTCCAGTGACCTGTAACACTAATGTCGGTGTGCGCATGCGCCAAAGCACCCTTCTAGTTTTGTTTTTGAACCAAAAAAGGGTCAGTGTGTTTACTCCATTATTTTGCGCCAAACAATCAGTATGTGTGTTCTCGCTGAAGAGGGACTCATGTATGGATTTGCCGCTGTTGCCTTTGAAAGGGACAGCAATTACCTGTGTTAATAGGTAAGTACGGAGTGAGTGAGTGCATACATGAAAGCAGAATTGTGTGCGTGAAAGTAGAAGAAGAGTGTGTGTGCATGTATGTGTGTGTATGTGTGTATATGTGTGCATGACAGAGAGAGACGCATGCACAAAGAGGCTAACAATGATCAGTCTACCTACTGAACACAAACAAGTTAGCTCTCAAATATATCATACATTAAGAGTACACTTTCATTAAATTGTGGCTTTCCTGACAGGGAGAGTGTTGTATTGAACATGAACTCATACCTCTTAACTGTATGGATTTTCAAAGAATGTCTGGATTTTTGCCTCATCTTCCAATTTGTGTCTTTTGCTTAGGAAATAAAAGTAGTCATCCAAGGTAATGTAGTTCCAGGGAGTAAGAATGAGACAGCAGCCTAGGGTTAATGGGTCAGTAGTGGACTGACTATGTGGGACTGCTGCATATAAAGTTGTATTGTTTTTTCAGACAAACAAAAAAAGCACCTAGTACTGTTTTTTCATTGGTGGGTTCTAAGCAGTGGTAGATTGGACAACAGTAAGCATAGCTTTGGCGGATCATCAATACTGGCAAATCAAGTGGGCACAATGTCATTTTTTAAATGTTGGGGATTTTAGTGTGTATGTGTGTGCTTATGTGTTGGGAGTGCTGCAACAGTAGATGATTATTAAAGACAGAGACTTACAGACTGTGGAGAATATGTTTCTTTGTTTCAAAACCTAATACTTGGGTACGCATGCCAGAACTAGATTTTTTAAGACATAGCTTCTTGCCATTTACAGTGGATGGATATTTACATTTAATGGACAATGTATTAGCGTGGGCCTGTGGGGTTCTGAAGGATGCCAAGTCTACCACTGCCAATGTCTTGTAAAGTGACCTGGAAATGGATATTGGGATGTTACTGAAAAAATATAGTAAGTGTGTTTAGTTTAATTAAACAAAGTGCAATTTCAATTTACAGGCCATAATTTAATTTATTTCAGGTAATCCCGATACTGGTAGATTGTATATCATTAGACTTAATTAGGGAGAGCTGTCATTTTGGGGAAACAAGCAGCCCTAGTTTCAGTGAAAACTCTGTGGTTGCTTGCAGGTAGGAAGTTGCAGGATGTTGATGCAATGTGTTTTATTTATTATTTTTAATGCATTTGTCATTTCAAAGCATGGTTTTCTTTGATGCAAAAGAAGGCAGGACTGAATGAGCCATATAATGTTTAACTGACAATAATGGGACAGAAAGATTATAAGTGATGTACAATGTTTGCAGCTACAGTTGTTTCAATGGTGTCTGTGATGCATAACTATTTTTGGGCCTGTGTCCCACTTTTATTTTTCGCTTTGTCTAGATTTCTTGCTCTAAGGTTGAGAGGTATGGTTCCATACTAAATCAGAAGTTGTATTTACCTTGGAAGACTTTTCGGCATAATTATGAAAAACAGATCCTTTTTAATATCTCTGCTTATTCCTAATATAAACTGCCATGTAACCTTGCAAATAACCTTCTTATTAAGCTACTTTACTTCTTTTCGAATTGACAGGTATGATTCATCTGTTCGGACATAAGCATAGAGTGCTAATGTGACTTTGATTTCTTGCAGCAGTCTGTGGTTTACATAATCACAATAACTTTTCTGTGTTTCTGGGTGTGTAATCAATTTAACAGTTTTAAAAATGTTTTTCAAAAATAAATAAAGATATAATAAATAAATAATGCTCTCTACACTTGGAGCTATTGACAAAGTCTGGGAATTTGTTAATAGGTTCATAGATTAGTACTAAGCTAACTGCCCTTGCGAGCCATTTTAAGCCTAGCCAATTATCCCTTGTGAGACTCAAACCCAGCACTTTGTGTTTGTAAGGCAAACACCTTAACCATTAGGCCACCCTCCCAACCGTTTTTTTTCAAAAGCGAAGGTCAGCATTACAGCTCAGTAAACTGTCAGTCTGTGAGTAACTTCTGCACAAATTAAAATGTCTGTCAAATGGCTTTAGATTGGAAGGAAGTTTATTTTTATTTATTTTACTTTATTTTACATTTGTTTACCGGGAAAGTCCAACTGGGCACAAGTCCATTTTCAGCGGAGGCCCGGGGAGAAAAGCTCCAAAAATAACACAAAACAATATAATACAATACATGAGAGAGAGAGACAGCAAATTATGGATGTAGTACTCATACAATATGGCAGAGATTACATTTCATAACAGTGAAAATCATTGAGGTACAGAATAAACTTAAAAACATTTTTTTTTACAGTTATAATTACAGCAAGGCAAATATCAATGAGTTAAGTTTTTAGGAGAAAGCTGTTTGTACATAGCTGAATATAATTTTGCAAATGGAATTTTTAGTTAAACATGCCCCTCTTCTTGGGCAACTAGATTTGAGTAACCAATATTAGATCTTAGCCATCCAGCTGGGAAAGGTTAGTATGTGGATTTTCCATCTAGTTTGATGAAGGCTATGCTACTTACCCAAGGACTACATTTATGGCTATCCATCCAGCCATTGTGTTGCTGAACTACACTGTTTGATAATGAGAAGAGCTTTTTACAGAAGTTGAAGGTTTTTGTGTCAAGAACCTGTCCATAAAAAGTGGCTTGCTTATGTTGCAGTGAAAGCTGTGGTCTTTGTAGTGAGCGTTTTAAGTATAACCAGTATTTCTGAGGTAGAGGAAGTCTCTTAAGGCAGGATCTTTCTTAGCCTGGAAAGCAAGCCAGTGATGAAATTTATAGGGGCCAGTGAGAGACAGAGGAAAGCAAGAAGCTTTTTAGTCTGTTTGGATAACTAAGTGAACTTAGTCCTTTGACCTTTTTTGTCAGAAATGATTGTAGTCTTTCTTTTGGCAGGGTATTTTGCTGAGGCACATGCCAAAAGGGGCATTGCACTCAATAATGGCTCTTGTAAAGGAAGAATACAGGGATATTATGACCGCCTTGTCCCTGGATGAGATACCCTTACTAATGAAGTAGGCCATGTAAAAAGCTTTCCTTACAACAGAGACAACATGGTGGTTAAAAGTCAGGTTTCTGTCAACCTGGGTGCCCAAGTACCATACGACTTATTGCGTGCTTACAGCATTGTTTTTAATGTGATAATTTGTGGGAACATCACTCTCCTCAAAGGGGAAGATGATGCATTTTTTGGCATTTAGCTTGAGGTCATATTTCTGGCACCAGTTATTTGTTTGGGTGAGACCCTCTTGTAGCTTATTCAGAATTGTTTTATTAAGTCAGTAATGTGAATTCTTAGCTTTATTGCAAATTTGTTGGGTTATTTTTGTGGATTATAGTATTGTAGGACTGCTGATGTTGACATTTTACGTAGTTGGAGTGCTGGAATGGTTTTCCCAGTGAGAAATGCTAGTGCTGTAGTGAATATCTGTTTATTTGTAAAAAAAAATATATATATATATATATATATATATATATATATATATATATATATATATTTATATAAATATAGATTAAATATATATATTAACAAAGATGTTAGAGTTAACTGTTAGATTAGAGAATTAGAATTAGAATGAGAATTAGAATTTTAAGGCAAATATTAGGCATTTATTACATTTATTCATTGTTCAAATGCACCTACAGTACAGCCAGGAGGTCGACTGTGGTCTTCCGGAGCAACAAAAGAGTTAACTATATGATATATTTTATATGTGGCCCCAAGACCATTTCTGTTCACTCAATGCGGCCCCAGCAAGCCAAAAGGTTGGACACCCCTGCTCTAGTAAGTATCTGGAAATGTTAACTTTGACTATGAAGTTAAGTATAATAATGGCAGGAGATGCTAACTGTATAATTAAAGGAAATTATACTAGTGCAGTCATCAAGCCTAGAATTTCAGTATCAGCTAAGGCTGTAGTAAACTTTACTGATCTACTTAATCATATAGATATTAATCTCTGAATTAAATTCATTATTTTTACTCATTAATCTTATAGATTTGGTACAAGATCAAGAATTGATAGGGTATATATCTTAAAAGATTTGGTTTCTAAAATAGAAAAGGTAAACTTGATTGCAAATCATTTATCAGATTACAATGCAATTACTGATACAGTAATGATAAATTCAAGAAAAGTGACTTCTTTAATAGTATGCCAGCTTATATAACAAAGTTAAAATATTTTAAAGAATGGTTTCCAAGAGAAATACAGCATTCTTACACTTTAATAATACTGGAGACTTCTCTAATGTGATCCTGTGAGACTTAATGAAAGCATATTTGTATGGCAAAGTCTCATCTTGGTATTACAAAAAGAGAAAGTGGTAGGATAAAGACTTGTTAGAACTGCAAACAAGATAGACTAAATAAAGTTAAAACAGAAAAAGGAGAAAAGGCTTATTATCAGCCAATTAAAAACATGAATGCAAAGTTAATTGGGTCTACATCATATGAGCGAATCACACAAATTGCGAACACTCATAATATCGAACATACCGGACCTCGAAGTGCTTTTTCTGAGATTGCGGTACAGTGAAGAATGGGATATTTGCCCTTTCCTCATTGTAGTGCGATCTTGGAGTTGGAATATATATTTAGAGGGTCTATATCAGAACATCGAAGTTTTAAAACTTCAAATGTTCTAATATCGACCCGTTTTAATCGAACATTAAAAATAGCGAAGCTGCAGAACACCAAATTCTTTCCTAGGGAAAGAATTCAGTTGGCCGGTTCTGTAGCTTCACTATTTTCAGCGCTGTGGTGGAGATTTATGGGTCAGGTTCAGGTAAGTGTGTGATTGTGTGGTTGTTAGGATTAGGGCGTGGGTTAGGTGAGTTAGGGTTAAGGTGCGGGTTAGGTGAGCTAGGGTTAAGGTGTGGGTTAGGTGAATTAGGTTTAGGGGCAGGTTAAGTGAGTTAGGGTTAGTGCACGGGTTAGGTGAGTGTGCGATAGTGATTGACCTTAGTGTTAGGGTTTGGGTTAAGGTAAGTGGATAGATAGTAGTTTAGTGTAGGGTTAGTTGTAGGATTATAAGTGTATGTGTGTGTATTGATGTTTTTTAGGTGTGCTTGTGTTGTGTGCATGTGTTTCGGAATAGTGAATTTTTTCCCCAAGGAAAAAATTCACTGTTCTGAATGTTCAATATTATGTGGTTTATATATTTTAGGTTCAATGAAATAGCATTCGCTATTTTCATCTTTCAATAACATGATATAAACGCTATTTAGTGGGGGGGTAGGCGCAGCCCCCACAATAGGAAGTTTGAGGTCTGGTACGTTCGATATTATGAGCATTCGCAATTTGTGCAATTCACTCATATGATATAGATATAGACCTTAGTTAATTAGTCTAGAAAAAGTCAATTTTTTTCTTTAACTACTAATGGCTTATGTCAGTTAGCTCCTAGATCTAAAATTATAGCAAGAACTAATCATATCAACAGTATATCTATATTTTGTAGTGATAGGAAATATATGAACATGGAAGAATTTGTGGTCTGTTCTAAAAAAAACAATAAGAGAAAATAATGCATAGAATAGTAGTGCATAAATTGAAACAGTAATTGGTTTTCTTTTAAACAGGAATATACTAAAATTGTTAAAGTAATAAGATAAATAGAGAATGGTTTATATAGCATAAATAAAAGAGCAAATTAAAATGCTGAATAAAAGTAAAGATCCAGGTAATAATGACATAATTCCTGAATTAGGTAAATTATTACTTCAAAATGTTTATCTCTATTACAAAAGTATTGACAATATTAAATATACAATACATTTTCCTGTATTAAAACTGGGTAAAGATCCATCTTTATGTCCTTCTTATAGACTTGCATTATTGCTGAACGTTGGTTCCAAAGTTTTTATGTCAGTCTTTGCCAATAGACTAAAAATATAACTACCTGTATTAATAGAAGAAAACCAGACTGGATTTATTTTAAATATTCAAACATAGGATAACATAAAAAATAATTACTTAATTGAGTGCACAATAGCAATACACAAAACTATAATTAACCTGAATTTAGACAAAGCCTTCAATTCAGGAAACTTGTCATATTTAATAAAGTATTAGATATATATACATATTTCCAAGAAATTCTATATCTCTTGTTAATAATCTTTATCAAAATTCACTCTCATATGTTAAACTATAATCTTTTTTTTCTTGAGTCAATAAAGATAAGCAGGGATGTGGAATAAAGTTGTCCTTTGTCTCATTTATTATATACTTTGGGTTATCAGCTTCTAATCAATTATATAAAACTTAACAAACATATGGTAGGATTTAAAATAAATGATCAATATATTTCTAAAATTCTGTTATTTGTTGACATGTTGTTAACAATATGTAATATTGATTCTTTACTAATAAATATAAAAAAATCATTAAACTCATTAAAATATTTGAACTGTTATTAGGTCTAAAGTTCAATTAGAATAAAACTAGCACCTTATTACTTACCAAAGAGTTAAATTATTTGACAGAATCTAATAGTGAATTTAAATGGTATAGTAAAGACATTGAGTATTTAGAGGTTACTCTTACATGCAATTGTAAAGAAATAGCATGAATAAATTATTTATTTATTTTATTTATTTTACATTTGTTGACCGGGAGAGTCCAACTGGATTACAAATCCATTTTCAGTGGAGAGCCAGGGAGAAAATCTCCAAGATAACAATTTATTACAAACATAATGTTAAGGACAGAACTTTGACATACAATATTTCATAGAAGAGACTTTGACATACATATTTCCTAGAAGATAGGATACATTCATTTTCTAGTATATAGTATTAACTTTAGAAGATATTACTACGCATGACATTCCTGTAATAGTTTACCATCAAAGGAAAGGCAGAGAGAAGTAGAATAAGGCTCCATGAGAGCAATTGTTTCTGGATATAGATGAGAAGAATATCAAATTGTTATACAATATGGCTTCTCCTGGCTTTAGTAGATTGTGGAAAGTACAACATTCCTGGGGTAGTTTACAGTAACTCCTAGAGAGTCGGGATGAGCAGTAGATTAACAGTCCTAAGTGGGTACAGTGTTATGAAATGGTTAGCTTGACAGACTTAAGTTAGGTGAAATGTTGTAGTGAGACATTAGCCAGGGGGATACAGGAGCATAGTCAGTTATTCATGAAGTGAGTTTTGACTGGTTTCTTGAACTGGGTTGGGGATTTGTTGTCAGTTATGTGGGCAGGAAGGGAGTTCCAGGTTTTTGCTATATAGTGGCTGTAGACAGATGTACCAGCCTCATTGTTATATTTGGTTACTTTGAGGAGGTTTTGTGTGCTAGACCTTAAGGGCCTGGTGGTTGTATAGGGTTGCAGAAGATTTTGTTGGGCTGGGATTTTATCAGAGTTATGTATTATTTTGTGGGCTAATTATAGCTGATTGAGTTGAAGTAGTAGTGGTAGTTCTAGCCAATTGAGTTTTTTAGGCAGTTACAGTGATGCGTTCTGATGGGAGAGGTTGTAGCAAATTTGGCTATTTTATTATAAGAACTATCAAGTTTGTTTAGGTCAGATTTGCAGAGATTTGTAAGCATGGGGGAGGCATACAGTAAGGTGGATAATAGGTGAGTCCTGGCTATTGTAGTTTTGGAGTGGTCAGTGAGGAATTTTTTATTGAGATAGAGTAGACCAAGTTTCTTATGTGCTTTTTTATGGTTATAGAAATATGTAAGCCAAATCTAAGGTAATTATCTATTTGAACCCCTAGCAGCTTGGTATGATTTGTGGGGGTGATTGTGGTATTGTTAAAGGAGGAGATGATGAAAGTATCAGTGGGAGGTGTGGATCTATGGGAACTAAAGAGTACTAGTTTTGTTTTACTTGGGTTCAAAATGAGGCTTTGTTTTGTGATCCAAGTTTCTGCTAGGGAAAAGCATTCTTGTGTTAGGGAGTGAAGGATGTCAATTGATTTGGCTGCACATATTATGGTGGTATCATCTGCATATTGCACTATTGAGGCTTTGGGAATACTGGTTGGGAGCTGATTGGTGAAGAGGGTAAAAAGAAGTGGCCCTAGGATGGAGCCTTGGGGTATCCCTAGGGAGACTGGTAGGGAGGGGGAGAGTTGGTTTTGCCACATAACAGCTTGTTTCCTTCCCTCTAGGTAGTTTTTGAACCAGGAGATGGCAGGGGTAGTAAGGTGTAGAGTTGTTAGTGAATGAAGGAGTTTATTGTGGTTAACCATATCAAATGCTTTGGATAAGTCTAGGACTGTGGCGGATACAAGGAGTCTGTTGTTTCTGTGATTATTGATAATGTTGGTGAATTCTGTAAGTGCGGTGGTGGTGCTATGGAAGTGTCTAAAGCCATGTTGTTGTGTTGCTAGTAGGTTATTTTCTAGGAGGTATTGCATTAGTTGCTTGTGTATTACCCTCTCTAAAATTTTAGATAATGGGGGTAGTATGGCTATAGGGTGGTAGTTATTGAGTTCCAAGGAGGTGCCCCCTTTATGTAGTGGGATGATATGTGATATTTTCTATAGCTGTGGTACTGTACACTCGGAGATGGATCCGTTAATTAGGATGGAGACAGGATATGCTATGGCTTCTGCGGCTAGATGGAGGTATTCAGCGGGTAATTTATCGGTGACTAGAGAAGTTCGTTTGAGCTTAAGGAGTAGTTTTGTAATGGATTTGGTTGGTTCTGGGTGGAAGCTGAACTTGGGGCAGTTGTTGTGAGTGGGGGGTGCATTTGCAGGGATGGGCATGTAGTCATAGGGCTGGTTCTTTGCAAGGGCTTGGATAATTTCTGTAAAGCATTTATTAAATTGTGCGGGGATATCTTCTTGGTTGTTATTTATTTTTGGGGTTGGGGTTGGGGTATTTTAGACAATATTAAAACAATAATGAATAAATGGACCAAGTTACCAGTTTCTATGTAGTCATATCTTGACATCGACAAAGCATTTAATACCATACTTCACTGTAATCTGAATAACAAGCTAAATATGCTCTAAATCAAACCTTAAGTAGTTAGGTAAATAGAAAATTGTCTGAGGGGCATAAGCTACACAATAAAGTTGGCAAGTGTATCCTCAAGGAGCATGAAGGTAACAGTGGAGTCGCTCAGGGATCTGTACTAAGACTCTACTATTCAGCATATACTTCTCTGTTCACAAAATCAGAAATTGGGGTCTCTGGTTAACTAGGTTTATGGATAATTGCAAACTGGGAGACATCCTCAGATTCCCTTCTAACATACAGAAACTACAACTTGAACTTACACAGATTAATAGCTGGTGTACAGAACTGGGATGAAACTGAATGCTAAAAGGTCCAATATCATTGCATTTAATAAACAGTTCTTCAACCCAGCTGATAGTATAGATGGCACTCAGAACAAAATGTAGATGTTATAAGTGACCTTGGAACATAGGTAGATAATTCCCTTTCCTTTGATCATTGTGTTGCAACAATAGTTAGGAAATTGATCTATCTGGCACATATGATTGCAAAGGTTATCTCCTCTAAATCCAAAGAGGTTATTACCTCTCTATATTTTGTACTGATCAGGTCCATCATTGAATACAATGCCCCCTTTGGGTTTATCTTGCTAGACATATTAGTCAGTTAGGGAAATCACAGAGGTTTCTAGCAAAAAAAAAAAAAAATATGGACCTAAAAGACCTGAGCTACTAGGAGAAGCTGGAGGCTCTGTCCTTGTATTCACTGTGCTATAGACTCCTTAGTGGGTGATCTGTGCCTTGCTTTCTGGGCCATTAGGGATCTGGCAGTTCAAAACCCCTTATATCTCCACAAATCAAGAAGTCTGGTGAACACTAGGACCAGAGATCTAAACCTGCTTCAGCAAATAAAGACATCATGGTGGATAGACAGGTTTGTCTTGCAATGACTATCCATTTTATGGAAGAGACTTCCACTCCAGATCAAGCCATGTGACACACTATCTTCCTTTAAAATGAATTAGACAACTGGATGGGTATTTACATATTCACCCCTGACATGACTGTCCAATTGGTTCTTGAAAATGTCATATCTAGTCTATGGGTGGGTACTGGCAAGGCTTAAATGGTCAAATGACTCAGTTTCCTTGTAGTTCCTGTGATTCCATAAAAGATTGGTTGATTTTAATCAAAATGGTTATTTTACCCAAAATGTTATACATTATATAGACTAGTTATTTAATTCCTTTTAAACAACACATGAAACAATTTAATGACATTTGTCTGAAGTTCTTATAAAGAATTCAAAAGTATTTCAACCAATAATAAAACACTTATCATTAAAAACATTCACTCAGGTTAATATTAGCTTACATCATTTAGGTAAATCCCTAGACTTCAAGACAGACCTTAAAGAGACCCTGCCATTCAAATCTAGTAACTTATCTACTTGGAGCTTAATAATTCAATGTAGCTCCCTCTTTCCTGTATGATTTCTAAAGTTCCCCAAACATACATCCTGTCTAACAGTTTCAATAACCATACAAGTTTTGAATGGCTTTACATTACTTGTGTTATATCTTTATCTACTATGATCTGAAGAAGCACCTTTAGGTGAGAAACTCTTTGTTTTTGTGTTTCATTCCCTGTGTCAGGTTTCTGTGCCAATACTTTTTTACACTTTAGATTTGGTTTTGAACTTCGGTGCTGTTAATTCCTTGATGGGATTTTTGTTTCTATAGCAAATACATATATGTATATGTATATATTGTTTTGTTTAAAATGGCCACAAACCATTGGAAAAATTGGTTATGTCTTCATTTTCTGAATTTATAAATACCATAATTTTTGTGTGTCATAAAGAAATGTTTACTATTAAGATGAAGCAAACATAATTAATGGAGAATAGAATTGCTGTATAAAATTGAACTCATAATAAAGAAATATTAATGTATGTTCTATTATCATTTTCTACTGATTGGTTGTTTAATGAATTTTAATAATGTATATATTAAGAACTGATGTAGACATCTGCATAAGTATTTGTTATGCATTTTAGTATGTAAATGTGTTTGCTCCTGTATATAAAATTTCAATAAAATATTAGGAAAAAAAATAAAGTTTTGCTTATTAATTCAGGTTGCCAAGAGGTTTTCTATGATATTTCTTGTACTTTTAACAGACTCTTGAGGCTTGATTTTTCTCTGCAAATTGATAGGGCAGACCTGAGGTGCATGGGACAGTATTTTGTTGAACTTGATACATTAATGCTATTACTTAACCCTTTGTCTTACACTTGCATGCTCTCCTTCATTTCCTACATTATTTTTTTCTATCCTTCCATCTGAACTCTTCATCTTCTGTATTTTTCTTCTTTCCTTGGATTTTTCACACTTCATCCCTATTTTGTAGCTTCCTCCTTTTCTTAACCACAGTATTACCCTTCCATTTTCCTTTCTCATCTTTCTGATAATGATCATTTGTGTTTCCACTACACAGCCAATTAACTACTCAAATTATACCCCATCCCCTATGCGAATGTGTGTAATATAAATTTTCAACATCTACTGCACATGCATAGTATTTAGGAGGCATGTCTAGAAAAAAACATGTTTTAAATGCATTAGCAGTCTCAGCACCCACATTAGTTAACTGTATGATCTCAAGAATCTTTGAACAGTTATCTACATATATTAATTGCAAACAATTGTGAAATTGAAGCAGCAACTTTACTCCATGGTTTTCACATCATTGATTAAGGAATTATCTTTCTTTGGATTGTTGTTATTATTTACATAATCAAATAAACAATCTCAAAATGAACCAACTCTGTAGCAACTTTATTCTATGGTTTTCTTGATGCTAAGGAATCATCTTTCTTGGATTGCTGTTATGGTATGCATTGCAAACTAAGCAATGTGAAACCTCTTGTTCAATTTGTTTTGACAAGCTCAGCCAGTATAACATACTGCAAGTTCCTTCTTTTTACTCCAGAGCTCCCAGATGTGACTTGTACATTTCCTGCTATAGCTAATTAGGCATACTTTTTCCTTTGCTTCATACGACAACTTATTATACACCTTATTTCTTCTTTAAATGAAAAGTAAGGTTGCATATCTTTTGTTAAAGCAGACTTCAGTTCTGTGAAACCTTCCATTGTATTTTCTTGAAGCATTTTCATTCCAGGTTTTCTAGATCATTCTCAGTATACTACTAAAACACCTTAAACATCTTTTAAGTAGGGTTACCACCTGTCCCACTTTGCGAGGGACAGTCCCTCTTTGGGCGGTTGTGTCCTGACCAAAAATATTAAAAATGGCAAATGTCCTGAGATTGTAGGACATAATTATGTCCCATATGTAATGTAATAGTTGCATAAAATAGTTATTTCTGTATCTAAAATACCTACATGTTACAAGAAACAGGATAAGCAACTAAACTGCTACAAGAATAAGCTTATATTTAGGCAAAAAAGAAAAGGTCTATCCTTTGTACTGACCGTGGGTTTGTGTCGGCCTGTAAAATCTGATGTGTGTCCCAAAAATGTCCCACTATGGCCATTTGAAAAGGTGGCAACGCTATTTTTAAGGCACAGACATGGAATTATGCTGTATAATATTGGTTCCTGTCTAAGCAAATTCTTGTGCTGCTCTGATAGATGCAAGTGACTCAGCAACTGCATTTCTCTTCCAGGTTTATACTGCACAGGTAAGTTCTATTTCTGTGGTATCAGCAACATTATGCAAAGGTCACTTTGTGAAAGTTTTTGATGTTTCCATAAACACAGCTTTCCTATAGTTAAAATTTATAGAATTTGTCACATACATATAATATGACTAGCAGCATTTTATCTGAGTAGGCATATATTTTTTGGCATTTGACAATGTCTTTGGACCCAATAAACAACTTGTCTGCCTTCTTACAGAAGTGCTGCATCAATAGCATTCTGGCTAGCATCAACTTATAGTGTGACTGACTTGTTCACACAAAAATAATGTGGACACTTCAGTTACTCACTGCCTAAGCATTTCAGAACTCTTCTTTTGCTATGTAGTCCTTAAAATTTTACATCATGCTCAGTTTTCTTAAAGACAAATTCATAAACAGTATGTCTGGAATGAAATTTAAATGACATTGTTTTAAGAAATCTCATGAAGTTTATATACCTTCTGTTGGAGGCATTTGCCCTCTGGCCCTTATTTTCTCATTTTCTGTTTCCATCTATTCAAATATTAAGGCAAATTAGGCAAGTTTCTGTATATCAGATGTTATGCCTATTTTTATTTAGCTAAAGTTGTGTGTCAGGCGCTTCAATGACTCAGTTTTGCAACATTTTTATACATTAAAAAAACTCTCCCACTCCAGAATTGTCATCTTGCTGATATAAAAAACAGGGTTAAAAATAAAAAATAGTTGAAGAAATTACACTTATAATTTAAAAAAATTAAAAAAAAAAAGTTTATTTAAAAAATAAAAATGTTATCAAAAACAGAAAGAAAGAAAAAGATTTTAAAAGCAGTTGTTATATATTTTTCAATTTTTATATAAGTGCTGTTTCTTCAGCTATTTTTGTCATTTTTGCATCATTCTTTTGTCTGCTCTGACTCCATACTAGTATGACATCAGTAATATTATCATTACCTTCAAACAGTCTTGTTATTTCTACAACAGCTCTATAATTCTTCATGTGTTGACAAAACACTAAATGGAAGTCTTAGATAATTGTAAATTTTTATACATGAATAAAAAGGAAGCAGTATGGAACTTTCCTTTTCAAGCCTTTTTCCACAGTACTTTTAAATGTCAGCACTGTTCCATATGTAGACATATTGCTGAAAGCCATATTTTGAGGTCTTTGGGGACAATAAATCATGTCCATTACCAGGTTATTTCACATGTGATTCCACATTTGTGGTATATTTCGCTAAATGTTCGTCATGCCATGCATTTTATATAGGAAAAATGAGCAGGCAGTTAAGGAAGGGGATGTAAAAGCAATTTTATGGCATCAAGGTTAAAAATCTTGATAACACATTGGCCAAGCATGCATATGCATGTGGGAATTTCAAAAAGAAATTACTTTACTGTGATTGATTATGCAAACAGTGAATTTAATGGTGATAAGGAAGGGGAATTAAATTTTAGAGAGTTTAAATGGCAGTTAGAGTTCAATGCTTACAATAAACCAGGTTTGAATAGTAACATAAATTATAAGGTTGTCCTTCAGAGAAGATTCTATTATGCCAAGTGTAAGTAACACTTTTTAATAGCTGGTATATTTTAAGTCATGTTTGAAGTATGTATTGCATTTAAATATTATGTATTCTTGTTTGTTTCAACCAGGTTTTTTGTTTGAACTAGTTTTCTTTAAAGATTTACTTGTTCTATTAACTTAATTAGTAGAGTGTTTTTATTGGTTTAGCAATCTGTGGCTTTTCAATTTAAACTTGGGTGTTTGAATGAATTTTTATTCTGAAGATACCCTAAGGTCAAAAGTGCAAAATTGTGTCTAGTCTTTACTGTGTGTCCATTTTTTGTTTTTATTTAGTGGTTGTTTATTTCTAAATCTGATAATCATCTCATAAAAGTATAGCCTTACATGGATATGTAAGACTGCCATGGTAAGCAGACTGTTATACTCATCAAAATGAGTTGACTACAATGAATGGTCTGTAGCCATATTAAGTTTTTACCACAAAGGAAGTAATGAAATTACTCTTAAAATAAAATATGGTGCTTCTCTTTCAGTTTATGTATGTTTTTATCTTTGCCGAGAAGAGAGTCCTAGAAGCAATAAATAATCAACCTCTCTTCATGTGAAGGCACAGCATGTTTGAATACTACATGAAGAGGCATCACTAGACAATATAAGTAAAAAGCCTTGCAGTAACACTATGAATGAATTATTTTGCTTTTCATAACATTCTGTCACCAAAATTTGACCCAGCATTGACAAACTTTCTGCAGTAAACATTTTAAGTTTAACTGTTTTGGCTTGTAATGACCTTTGGAAACATTGCCTGAGACATTTCTCATACATTATCAGTACTCCAATCACTGTACCAACCTCCATTATGAATTATTTGATCTTTCATCAGGAAAGTCTATATTAATATTTAGTTTCCTTTTTTATAATGAAAACACTGTCAATTCTGTTTACTTTTTAGAAATATATTTTGCCGAATTATCATGAAAACTTTTAATTTTATTCTTTAGTTAGGGATGAATCTCTACTATTTTATATATCTCAACTTCTCACAGTTTATGCCATTCTGTTTTTTTTATTTTAGTAATTTAGACAGTTTTAGATATGTATATATTTTTAATTTTAGTCATTTAGACAGTTTTATATTATTGCAGCTGTAACAACTTCCCACTTATTCTGAATTTTGATTTTATGTATCGTACTAATAATCAGATCATACTTCTTTAACCCCTGCATTTTGTCAGCCATTTTCAGATAAAGTTGAGTTTGAATGCTCTTGGAAATATTAAAGCAATGAATTTGATTCAGATGAAAACTTTCTTACTGCTTCATGTAAATATGAAGCAAAATTTCAGTTCACCACATTCTGCTTCAGCTAGCAGCATACTGCATTACAGATTCACTGGTCTTCTGGTAGCAATTATTAACACAAAGTAAATGCTTTAGCTTCAGAATACCCCTTTAACATGTTAACAACTTGATTTTGTCTTTTATCTTTAAGTTTCAGTGGCTGAATCAAGTTGAAAAATAGTCCATATGTGAAAGCACCTCATACCACTGAGTAATTCCACCTTGTTCCTGTCTACAGGAATGATGTTTGCAATGAAAAACATTTAATTCACTAACTATATGCTAACCATATCTCCACTGATGGCTTAAAATGATAATTTCTTCCCAAATGGGTCATATATTGATTATTATTTTATATATAAAAACATATACATAAGCATTTTATCCATCATATTCATATGTGTGTATATATATATATATATATATATATATATATATATATATATATATATATATATATATATATATATATGGGTCCCCTTCACATGGTCGACTTTTCAGAAAGTCGACTTTCATATGGCTGAGACCATATGATCGACTTTCAAAAAGTCGATCATGGGGAACTGCTAACTCTGAACAGTGCGGAATGGGAAATTTCCCTCTTCTGCACTGTAGTGCGATCTTGGAGTTGGTATATTTAAGTTATGGGGTGTGTGGGGGCAGAGCCCCCCACAGGGGTTCCATGGGGGCTTGGCCCCCCTGCTAACAGTTGAAAGGTAAGTGTTTGTTGTGTGTTTTCTGTTTATTTTACATGGTTGGCTTTGCAAAAGTTGATCATATGGTCTCGGCCATATGAAAGTTGACTTTCTGAAAAGTTGACCATGTAAAGTAGATCTATATATATATATATATATATATATATATATATATATGTATACAGATATAGATAGATAGATATAGATATATGATATTCATAATGATGAAATTGTTCATTTTAAAGACATGCGTCTGGTGAGTTTCTCTCCGGGCCTCCGCTGAAAACTGGCTTCATTCCAAGTCGGACTTTCCCTGTAAATAAATGTTAAATAAATAATAAATAATAAATATTCAAAAAGGTAAATTCAGCATTCACATGCACTAAGTCATGCAAGGAACTTATATTGAAATCATCAGTTTAACATACATTAAATGACTGAAGCCACATAAGAATGCATATTAAAAATTTCCTTCTGTACTGCTAAATTTCTAATTAAACAAATATCTTTTTTAACAGCAGTGCTTACTTGCCCCATTTCATACTATTCTTTAGTCACATATCTCTTTCAAAAAGGAAACCCCATGCCCATCTTACCAATAAACTAGTATTTATACTGTTATCAGAAGATAACCAAAATATTAAGTGTTTCTCTCATCTATCCAAATGCTCCTAGTCTTGTAACTTAAGCTGCATAACACATTATTAAAACTTCTGATAAGTACATGTAATTAAAATATGCATGATAATACTGCTTATTAACTAACTGCTTTTTTAAATTTTGTTTCTCTCCATTGTCTTCCAGTGATCAGTTGTCCCTTCTTCAGGAGCTGCCATACAAGTAGCCATTGGGTGGTGCTTAGTTCCCTAATCTTGCCCACTGGTTGTTGATGCAAACACCTTTGTCACTGCCAGAGATTCTATATCCTTCTATGGCATACAAATGCCAGCAAGGCCTACCATCACCAGCTTGGAATGTCAAACATATTTCCAAAGATTTTGCAGCCACTGTTGTCATGTAATCCTTCATTTGCGTGGGAGCAATTATGGCTGACAGGGACCACCATTTCACTTCCCACAGGACTGGTGAGCCAAAATAAGCCATGCACATCCATCCTCCTTTGCCCAGCTCTTCCAAACCTCAAGCTAATGGTCAAACTCAGGTCATTTGGGTTGCAGTCAGGGCTTCATCTTTCTATGCCCCACAGCTGGCCTATTAAACTAAATTGACAACTCATTGCATTTATTATAATACATGCGACTTATTGCATTTATTATAACCGCTTAGCAAACATCATAGCAACTTGCATACAGCTGACAGCACATCTTTACTTGAAAATGAAGCATGTTAATAATCCAAAAGTAGCATACATATGTTAAAATAACATTATTATATTTATTTATTTAAATCTAAATAAATAAATTAAGCATGTTAATAATCTGAAAGTAGCATACACATGTTAAAATAAAAAATGCAGTCTCATATTTATCAATCCTGCATTTGCAAACTCTCATCTGAAAATACCTTATAATATTGCATGGTAAACTGTAAAGTCTTGTTGATCCATTCTAGTTATCTTAATGGCTTTACAAACTTCAATGCAGCTTAGTCAAAATGAATAAATATGCCTATGTATTGAAACTAAGCAATCTGAGAATCAGCTTTCTACTCACATCATTGCTGTCATGAATAAAAAAAAATACATCCTTCAAATGAGTTGTAATAATACTTTTATCATTGTGATCATAATTACTCAATACAAACATCAGAGCCTATTACCATTCAAAATTTAAAAATTAAGGTCTAATAAGGATACAAACCTTTTCAGCAAAAGATATACCTTCCTATGGGAGCTATATATCAAATCAATGTCTTTGTCTAAAATAGACTCCACAGGAGTTAGATATAACAGCATATGAAATCTTACTCCATGGGTCTCCACCCCAAACATTTACACATCGTAAACCAAAATCTGCTCACTATCACATATTTCATAATAACAGGTATATCAGGTCATCTATTAAAGCTGCTTCAAAAATTCATCCTCATAGATGCTAATAGTTAATACCTTACAATACATAACTGAACATGATCTTGTGCACTTCCTTCCTATAAAGTTAACTATTTCATTCCCATCTAGGATTACTTTAAACCATTCAATTAGGTTAGGAAATGAATCCCCAAATATTAGTACCTTCCAGGACAATTACCCGGGGGGGGGGGGGTCTCCAGTAAGATAATATCAGTAAACCTCAAACAACTTTCAGCTTCAGTTTGATAGAAAATAAGCTTTTATAGGTTACAGTGAAATTAAGTGTGAAGTAATACAATTGGCTTCCCCACTGAATATTTGAAAAATATATCTCATTTTCTAAAAGCACCTTATTTTGTTTGGTATGTCAAAGTCAGCCATAACATATTTTTAGCATTTCAGATACTGTACCTGTGATAAGTCTCCTTTCATGACCAGGGGAAAAAACACTAAAATCACATTATAATACTTTCCACTTCATTTTTCCATCAAGTTAATAGGCCACCATCCACCATGATTAGGCACGCACACTAAAATTTAAGAATACTCCTATTAACTATTTCATACAAACCTGGACATTAAACTTACCATAAGAAGTATTGCCATTTGTCCACTTACTATGTAACTAGCAATGCCTCTGTCAGTACTATTAGGAAATGTCAGACCAACATATGGTCAACAGATTAACCCCTTAAATTATAAATGATATAAACCCTAGTAGGTACCTTGTCCTACACTAAATATATTCATTTACTACTAACATGCTGTCCTTTTATAAATGTTATCAGCTTCCAATTGTTCTTAGTCTCTCAATCTCCAATTACATGTCACAAGCAACTACTAGTAATGAAACATAATAACTATGTTGTGTAAAGTAGTATTTTAAGATTGCTAAATATCATTTAAAATTGTTTGCAATATTGTCTAGCAAATAGGCAAACCACCAGTATTTCTAGCTAGTAAAAGCAAGTAACGTATCTGTTTAGTTCCTAAAGAGCACACGGCACTGAGTTTAGGGATACAGTTCAAACTTTTCTTCATAATCTTGGAGACCGTCAGAGTAATCATTGTCTTTCTCAGGGTCATGCCAAGTTAAGACAATTGCTGCTTCTCTTCTCTTTATCTGGAGCACTAAAATCTGCATCATCTGTTTTTAAATCAGATATCATGAAACTCTGCACATTGCCAGTCTTCCATCAAAAGGAAAACCACACAAGAACGTAAAATATTGATAGCTGGATAAATCATTTTAAACTCTAGTCCCTTCAGTTTGCAAGCAAACATGACCCTTGTAAATTATGCTTGCCCTTTGGCTACCGATTGTGAATAATCACTGACATTTATAACCAGCATAACAAACCTTGACAGGCTGCTACACGAGATAAAACTGGTTTGTTACTGTACCAAGATGGAATCTCATCACAATGCTCTGAGGATGCCTGGCTACTCTTTTCAACAACAATGATAGAACCCTATAAACTCTGTTAAAATTAATACAGTTCAATGCATAACAAGAATATTCATGCAATACAGCCCAATCCTTCTTCTCGTTGCAAAATTCCAATTAATTACAAATGCTTTCTCTTTAACATATCTTCTAGTACTGCCATATTGAAAGCAAACTGCTTCACTTCAGACTTGTAAGCTTTCTCTTTAAATGTCACATTTTTTGCTGTACTGACAAACTGACATTTGCTTGATCATACATCAAAATATCCTCATTAACTTCAGGTGTCTTCATTATTACCTAAACATCTCTACAAATCATTTTTTTTGCATAATTCCTATAATATAGCCTCCACCATTACCTGTATTGTTGCTGCTGATGCTGCTAAAGCCTTTATATCAATATCAAGTCCTTCCTATCCATCCATATTTCCCATTGGTCTTGGTACCACAGCCATGTAGCAGATGTTTAAGGTCAGTTTTACATTTACAAACACCATATTAAACTGTACAAATAATTAAATGGAATTAGTTTACTTCTCATTGCATTTTAATCTAGTTTACTCTCACTCTGCAAAAATATTACTTTGATCATTAGTTTACCATCTTCTGACTTGTTACTGAGGAAGATGCCATATTACAGAAAGCACATTAATATGTCTCCCTGAACCATATAGTCTTAAAAACATTCCTGCCACCATTGTGGGTGCACTGCATGTGTTTGTCTCACATATAGAGGCATAAATCTAGGTTGTATCAGTGCCTGTAATTAAATGTATCTATGGTTATTGTTATGGACATCGTTCACTTGTATTATAGTCTGAGTTTTAGCAAAGGTGAGGAGATAAGTGACTTTTTTCTCTATATTGCTCAACATAAGAGGAATAGCAGAATACTGTGGAAACCAGCAAGCATGACTGACTGGTGTACAATTACACATATTTTGACTTGGTGGGTTTAGCAGCCAGGGTCAGCTGCTCCCCTTTGAAACTAATTTCCTGCAGTGCTTCATTGTCTATGATCCCAGAGCCATAAATAAGATTTCCTTCTAAAGATCAGTTAATTGGTTGGCAAATGAGGTACAAAAGGGTCTTTGGAAACAGAGGGATGGAAGAGGAAATGCAGAGGAAAAAACTGCTTGAAAAATAAAATACTGAAATAATTCTTGACATCTGTCAACTGTTAATGTCTTTTGTCAGGAGGTGGCGTGAATACAAAACTGGATTTGGATTATTTGAAACCAAGGATGATGAATACTGGCTGGGAAATGATCGCATCCATGCCCTTGCAACCAATGGTGAGTACAGTTTCTTGTTTTCGTTTTTAATAACAATAAAAATTGGCACATCACAATCCTCAGCTCTGTTTGGTTAGGCTCTTTCTCGAAATGTTATGAAACTGTTAATATATTCATTGTATCAAACCTACACTGCATTATACTTTACTAGTTACCTTTACTAACCTGAAACTTTCCCTACAATTTATATCATACTGTTTTTGGGTCTGCCAGAGAAACTAGAAGTAAACATTTAAGAAGTAGACACAGTCAGGTTAATCACCAGTTCTAGCTAATTTAAGCAAGACCACACTGTATTGAATCACTTTACAATAAATGTTGGAACACAGCTTTATTATGAATTTAATTTGCAGAAGGTTTTCAGGATTGGAATACACCCTATGTCTTCCTCGGTTGGGAGGGTGGTCTAATGGTTAAGGTGTTTGCCTTATAAACACAAGGTGCAGGGTTGCAGGGAAGGGAGGATAGGCTGGCTGAGCTATGGCTCGCAAGGGCAGTTAGCCTAGTACTAACCTATGAACCTATGAACCTAAGCAGAGAAAATAATTAAAGTATACTCGTGTCTAGTGTGTATTTTTTACCTTTTCATCTGGCATCCCTTTTTAGGGATGGAATAAAAGAAGTAACTCATTTACAGGAGTATTTCTTTCAGCCAGTCACACAATCAGAATTGACATCTGCAGTACACGATGGACTGTCTCAGCAATGCATTGCTGGTCTTACTGCATTGTCATTGTCATTGCAGGCGGAAAGGCAAAGGTGGCACTGTTCCCTTTTCTAGTTTCCCATGCCATTGATTGTGCTACCACAATATAAGGCTACCTTCTCCCACCAACAATGTTCATGGGTATACAGGAGTGAACCTGTAATGCACAAATTGGCTGAGGTAAGAAAAAATGATCACATAATGGGCAATACATGTGGTGCTGGAATTTGTTGTATCTTGCTCTAATGTGTGGCATTCACTTAGTTTGAGGCGGTGTTGGGGACAGCAGGATGCATTTAAGCACACTGTAATCTTTTGGTGGAGAAACTGATAAAATAACATCACATCACAATTGCATAATATTGTGTCCTTTACAAGAAAGTCTACTGAGTTTTGAACTAAGTTTGGGGCAAATTTGTGGGATGCCTCTCAGTTGCTGATTAGGCTAAAACATTTCCCAGACAAGGAAAATCCCAGTTTTTGAAGAGGTAAAAAAGGAGGACATTCTCAATGTGTTTTAGGTATGGATGCTGGTGAAAAGTAGGCACAAAATAAGAGAAGCTCTTCTGAAGGAGGAAATGTAGACTTTGGTTCAACAGTTATGAAGTCTATGCAAATTTTGATCTGGAAATACTAAAATACTTTGATCCCATACTGATTTAATGTAAAAAAAATTCATCCACTGAATTTAAAGTACTACATGTCATGAAACTGCACATAATGAAATTAAAGTAGTTCAGAGATGTGGATGTGAAAATGAATCTTCATCAAAGTTCTACCCATAAAGGAAAAAAAGTAAGAGAAAATGAGCATATAAGGACGGAGATAATCTCCCCCAAAGCATTCTCCCACTAATGGATTATTGCTTAAATATATAGATTATTGTGATTCTTGCAGGGATCCATAACTTCACCATCCTCACCCATGACTGTGCTGCAAAACATAAGTCAAGCCATATTATAAAATTCGCTGATGATACCACAGTCATGGGCCTCATTAGTGGTGGGGATGAGCATAACTACAGGGATAAGGTGAGCACTTTGATTGCCTGGTGTGACAGGAACAATCTGGTCCCAAATGCTAATAAGACCAAAGAAATGATTATGGACTTCAGAAGAAAAGCAACAGTTCACCAACCACTCACTAGCAAAGGGGAGGTAAAAGAGAAAGTCAAAACAACCATGTTCCTGGGCCTTCACATCTCTGATGACTGCTCCTGGGCTGCTAACACCAACCATATAGTCAAGAAGACTCAACAGAGGCTTCATCTCCTGAGAAAGCTCAAAAAGGACAGGCTCCCACTGTCTGCTCTTACAGGAGAGCTATTGAGAGCATCCTCACTAGCAACTTCATAGCATGGTTCATCAACTGCACAATTGCTGAGAAGCAGAAACTACAGAGGGTGGTGAGGGTGGCTGAGAAAATCTTGGGCACAAACCTCTCTTCTAGTCAGGATCTTTTTTTTACAAGAGCAAGAAAGATAACATAAAAAATACTTGCTGATTCGACCCATCCAGCCCACAACTGGTTCGAAAAAACTTGTGTCTGGAAAGAGGCACCACAGCTTCCACTGTAGGACTACCAGATTCAGGAACAGTTTGTATCCTACAGCTGTGAGGCTTATTAATACGGACACCAACCATAATACCTGATACATTGAAGCCTCTTTTTTTCATTTAATCCTGCTGCTCTGAGCAATTACTGCCATCATTATTATTATGCAATATGATGGCTATACTGAGTCACATCTAAGGTTAACAAGTGCAATATGGTAACCGAACAGCTGCTATTCACTAGTCTCTGTTTATTCTCTATCTTAACAGTGTAGGGGTTTGGTGGTGGGAATTTATTATTTATCACTGGATAATGGGTATTGAATGTGTTTATGTAATGTGAGCTACCTCTTGCATGTCATATGTGTTTTTTTCTTTCTTATGTTATTCTTTCATACCTCTGTATCTGCGTTATTTGCACTACATTTCTCTCGTGAGATGACATTTGTAATTTCATTTAGGCAGCACTTGTGTGGTCCTAAATGACAATAAAGTTTCTTTGAATCTTTGAATCATTTTATGGTACTGGAGTATTTCCCAGTGTGTAATGTTTGGTACATACTCAAATAAAAAGAATTCAACTCAGTTTGACCTGCTGACTGAGGTACTTCAAAAGTAAAAGACAGACTACATCAGGCCTTGCAATGGCAAAATATTATGAGAAAATCTCAGACACTAGGCCTGCATTCTGTTTTGCCATTGCGTAAGTTGAGTGCTTGTTTAACAAGCATCTATAGGTTATCGGTTAGATAAGAAAACAGACACATTTGATGGACCAAACTTTCCTCTTTAGCTGTCTGGCTTTTTCCACATTTTACTGCAGAGAAGCGCATTTTTTTTCTCCTTTAACTATGTAAAATGTTTTTTTTTCTTTCATTTGACTGTTTCTTCTCTTTTAAGTTTGCTGTCAAAGAAACTCCTATTTCTGAGCTCAGGCTAGAAAGTATTAAGGAAATAGATGCACCATCCATTCACTCATTGCATTTATACTGTTAATAGTGACAGTGTGCCACTATTTTTAAAGCAATGCCCACCTTTGAGAAAAATCTCTTCAAGACTTCTACTGCCTTATGACCTACATTCTGCCCATAGGACATCTAGATTAAATTCTCCTTTTTGTAGTGTTTATAGGCACTCACCCTTATAACTGAGCTCCCACTGACTGTGGGAGCATTATTCACATTACTGCAGTATAAGAAAGTATTCAACAATCATTTTCTTTCTAGGAAATATTTCAACAGTTGCCTACAGACACCTCTGTACCAATGTATGTCTATACTGAACCTTATTTTCCTTTTCACCTTATCTTTTATACAGTCTGACAGACAGGAATTTTCTTCAGAAAATGGACATACTCTTTGTGAAATGAAGTGGGCAGATTTATAAAAGAACTCATGAAGGACTTTTTTATGAAAAGTGGTAGACTCAGGTGTGCACATTACTCTCTTTAGTTGGTAGTCCCATCTGATACTGTAGTGACATTCAAGGGAGACTGAGACAGGATGGGCAGAATCTAGGAAAGCAAACTAGCAGATCAACTAATTGGGCCTATTCACCATCTCGTATTTATATGAACATATGTTTTGTGTGTGTGTGTGTGTGTGTGTGTGTGTGTGTGTGTGTGTGTGTGTGTGTGTGTGTGTGTGTGTGTTCATCCACATGCATGCACATACACACACACACACACACACACACACACACACACACACACACACACACACACACACACACACACAGACACATACACCCATTAAGGAAGGGAAAGGATTAAAGATTTTGGTGGGGAGTCCCAAGGTCACTGTAGTCAGGCAGAATCCGGACAGGACCTCCAGCTAAACCTACAATGGAAAACTCACAGAGAAGGAGCTGCAGTAGTTTCTTACTGCTTTGCTGTATTGTATGGTATTGTTTAAGCCATTCATGAAGAGCAGTCCTCACAAGGTAAATGCCAATGTCAAGCTGCAGTGTTGTTTAACAGAGGCATGAAGTGTCAAAGGTTATGGTGGTAGAAGATCCACTCTTTGTCTGTCCAAACTAAGTGCCGAAGGTAACAGGCCGAGAGAGGAGGGGGGGGGGTTACTCTGTGTCAGTCCAAACAGGAGAAAAAAACAGGGTAAGTTTAGAAGAAGATGGGGAAAGAAATCCCACTACAAGAAGACCGATGAATATTCTTGACAGAGTTATCACGATTATCTGTTGATTGTTATAAAATATATTTTTGCACTTTAATATTTGCTTAGGAATGGCAATATATAGAAGTTATAATATGTAAAACTTGAAATTTTGTTTAGGTAATTGCCTGCTAAAAATTGAGCTCCAAGACTGGAATGGTGAGAGCAGGTATGCCTTCTATGATGACTTTCAAGTAAAAGATCAAAAGGTAAAAGTAACCTTCACTATTTTTCTTTAAACAAATGTAAGAAAAACATGTTAAAGTTTCCCAAAATAGTGTACTGTTTTGTTGAATCTTTTGGAGCAACCATAGATTGGTGACTGCTGCTGTTGTGGGACTACATTTGAATTCTTCATTTATTTATTTTACGTTTGTTGACTGGGTAGTGTCCGACTGGGCCAATGGAGCCCATTTTCAGCAGAGACCCGGGGAGAAAAGCTCCACACAGAATGTTTTATAAAGGTAACATAGGATAATAAAAACATAAAATTACATACAGATGATAATAGACAATACAAAGCTAATACACATATATATTTAAGGTTGCACATTTGCACTGTTACTATACTTTGGCTCTGTTTCTTGTAGTTTACTTCACTTTATATCTGTTTTCTTTTATATATTTTGTTCTTGTTGGAATTAGAAATGTTATTAAGATGGGAAAGTTATCAAATATTTATTTTTGATTCTCTGACTGCAAAGAGTCTAGGTGACATGTTGGGGAAGCTGAGAAATGGTATTTATTGTATAAATTAAGCTGAACAGGGAAAGGATTTAATCTTTTGTAGCTGCCACTGATCTATGATAGTTACTTTTGTTAGATTACTTTGCAATTATTCATTTAAAATTTGCATACTTGCATTGCTGTTATACTTTTGCTCCATTTATTGCAGTTTGTTTTACCATAAATTTGTTTTATTTTACATCTGTTTTATTTTAAAATTGTTTTTCCCTTGGGGATTTTAAGGTTATCACTTAGGATTTGTTAGTAGATATTAATTTCCATTCTCTGACCACAAACAGATTAGGTCTAGATGATCTGTGGAAGGAGGTGAAACGTAGCATTTGTTATTTAAGGTGAGCAGAGCAGGAAAAGGTTTTGATCTTTTGGTGCTGCCACTAATATGTAGCTGCTGCTGTTGTGAGACTAAAGCACCCACCCTCCCTTTCTGTCCTGTGCTATAAACTCAGTGGCTTTTGAGTGTCCCACACCTACTGTACATATGACTTTGGAAAATCATCCCAGTCTCAGCTAACTTGCTCATACTACTGAGCACTACTGGAAATTCAATCTGGGAAGGCTCTCCCTTTCATATCTTCCCACAGATTAATGCACTCTGCAATACCTAAAGTATTATTCACTTTTATTCCACATTACTTGTAAAATCTCAAGCATTTGTGCAATACTATCAGTCACTCGTAGCCAGCAGAGCACTTTTTATGAATGAATTTGGGATTAATGCTTCTGTTTTACTCCTGATGAGAGAAGGAGCAGAGGGACATTATTTTCTTATCTTCCAAGAGACCACCCTTCACTGGAAAGCTTGAAAATTGTTTCTTAGAAGCCAGCTTGACAGTACTACTACTGTTCTAGTCCTGGTGAGAGAAGGAGGAAAGGGATATTGATTATTGGCTGCCTCTGATTTGGGAATGTATAGGTTTTGCACTGTTTGCAGCTTAACACTTTTGTACTGAGCTGCTGTACATACTATCCAAGGCATCTGCCATTAGAAGGCTACAACAACCTACACAGCCATGCAACATTTGGGACAAGAATGCTGATCACCAAAGAGTTTATCACTGCTTCACAAGAACCAGCTTAGGATTAGTGCTCCTGTTTTACTCCTGGGTAAGAGAAGGAGCTGAGAGACATTGGGCAGGATTCACGAAGGCTTGCACGGAGTCTAAGAGTAGTGTAAGACTCCATGCAGCCTTCGCGATCCAGGAACAGCCCTAAATCCCGTGTAAGAGACCAGCTAAAACGTCTCTTACACGGAGTGGGCGTGGATATGCTAATCACCTCACTTGCAGCCGAAAGGCATGCAAATGAGGTAGATTAGCGATCCAGGAAGCCGAAAGCAGCCCGTGTAAGAGCCGTTTTAGCTGCAGAAATGTACTCAGTTGACAACTGAGTACGTTTCTGCAAAAAACACAATGGAGCCATGTCAGCTCTAAATAAAGGGTGCATATGTGTCAGGCAGCATGCCAATGGCCAAATATGTGGCCATTGGCAAGGTACCCCGATGCAAATATAAGAAATACATTTTTTTTTTTTCGGCGATCGCCAATGTTTAAACGCAGCGCAGCCCCACGCAAATGGGCTGCGCTGTACAAAACATAAAAATGAAGGTTATAAACCCACAACTTGTTCCATAGCAATGCAGTGACTACATGCTAGGAACCTTTCAGCTAGGGTGTTGTGGCTACAGTAATTCATCAGCATTCAGTAATATGTCAGCATTCCTGGTGAGGGTATGATGCCAACCAAGGTCAGGGTCATACCAGCCTGTGCCACATGCTCAGAGAGCCCTTCCATGTTCCCTATCATGCAGTCCAGGGAGGTACATCACAGGTCAGCCATAGTGGCATGGACAATGACTGAGTCATATGTGTCCATGCCTCTGACTGACCTGTATGCTTGTGTTATGTGGTGGACCATAGTGCCCCATGGGCATATCACTAAGACCTTCACCTTGTCCAGCCTGGTGAGCGGGACTTCACTGTACCGGACAATAGAGGTACCTAACACAACTGTAGCAGGTGTGTTGTCTAGCCGTGCAGGCTGTGACTGTTTGGCACACAGGATTTGTGTGCTATGTGTTGCACGTGCTGTGTTCCAGCTTAACGAATGCTTGTGTGCCAGCTGCAGAGGTGTCTGCTGCTCAGGCAGGATGCTATTCTGAGGCTCCACGAATGGCCCAGAGTGTTCACGTGTTTGGATTGCTGTCAGTGTAGGTCTACATCAGACTCGTATTGTAGTCACTGTAGTATTTCATGCCACCTGATAGGTTATGACAGTACAGGGTTCAGAGTGCTTAGTCCCCAGTTTGGCTATGTGGTTGCATCTCATACATGTGTTGTACATCCATGTGTAGGGGAGAGGGTTGACTGTGTACATGTGGGAGCTGTGACATTGCCACATGACCCACATATTCCACAACTGTACCATAGAGGTGACTGACAAGTGACCTTTGCACATGCTACCATAGTATTGTGATTGCCATGGTGATTAACAGCACATAGGGCCAATGGGGAACAAGGTACATAGGTTCATAGGTTCATAGGTTCATACTAGGCTATCTGCCCTAGGGCATTTATAAGCATAGCCAGAATGTGTTTGGCTTTCGCCACCCATTTTAAATTTATTTTGCTATGCCCTTTTTCGAGGTTAGTATACTGTGCCTCTGTCTAACAGTGACACAGAAGTGATACCCGGGGTAAACCTACGATCCCCCATCCACTCATCAAGATTCCTCTTGAAGAGAGTCAATGAGGGACTCTGCCTAATCTGGACTGGGATTTTATTCCAGAGTGAAGGGAGCCTCTGGGTTATGAATCTGTCCCTCCAGCATGTCCTATTTATTTCAGTGCTGAGGTTCAAGTCTCTCGAGTGCGTAGCTCGATGGGATTTGGATTTTCTGAGGTGCAACATGTCCATTAATTCCGGGTTGGACATGGCTTTATACGTCAGGCACAGATTGCCTCTGAACAGGCGGTATGCCACTGAGTAGAGCTGGAGTTTCTTTAACCGAGCAGCATATGGCATCTGTTTGAGCACTTTGATCCTCTTGGTGAGGTACTTTTGGGGTCTTTCCAGTTGCTGCAGGTGTCTGGTAAGGTACATCCCAAAAGGGGCATTGTACTCAATTATGGGCCTGATGAGGGATGAGTAAAGAGGCACGATGACCTCCCCTGATCTACATGTGAGTCCCTTCATGATTAGGTGGGCTATATAAAATGTTTTTCTAACCACTTTGGCCACGTGGTTGTCAAATGAGAGATTGCTATCAACTTGGGTCCCCAGGTCCCTCATTACTTCTTGTGTACTTAATGGATTACCACCTATGTGGTAATTTGTGGGCACTTTGTTTTTGCCAAAGGGGATGACTATACACTTTTTGGCATTTAGCTTGAGGCCATGGCTCTGGCACCAGTTGTCTGTTTCTATGAGGCCCTTTTGGAGGATGCTTGTGTCGGCTGGAGAGTCGATTATGGCACCCAGTTTGCAGTCATCTGCGAACTTGGTCAGCCACAGTCCTTCCGTGTTGGCCTGTACCTCCAAGAAATATATACCGAACAAGAGAGGTCCCAGGACTGAGCCTTGTGGGACACCACTTGTAACTGGTTTGGAGTCTGACATAGCTCCAGTAATTCTAACCATGTGGGTTCTGTCCTTGAGCCAGTTTGCAATCCATCTAGTGACATAGGGGTTTATATTTAAGCTGGTGAGCTTATCTATAATGCCCAAGTGGGGTATTGTATCGAAGGCTTTTGCGAGGTCCAGGTAGGCTGTGTGGACCACCTTCCCCTCGTCAATGGCCTTGGTGACCGTTTCAAATAAATCAACCAGGTTTAGGAGGCAGGATCTGCCCTTAACAAAGCCGAACTGGGTAGGATCCAGTGTCTGTAGGTCCCCAATATCTTTATTTATGAGGTCCATGATGATCCTTTCCATAGCTTTGCAGACCAAGCTAGTCAGGCTTATGGGGTGATAGTTTCCAGGATGCGTTGAGGCACCACCATTATGGAGAGGGACCACTGTTGCTGTACACCACTCTTTGGGCACATATCCTGTAGTAAGGCTGAGACTGAACAGTAGTGTTATGTTTGGGTTTAGCTCTTCTTGGAGTTCATGAAGGACACAGCCCAGGACACCGTCTGGTCCCATTGATGCTGTGTTTTTTGCTTTGGAGAGGGCGGCTCTTACCTGAGCATCTGAGATGTCAGGGGGGCAGCACTCTGCTGGGATAGATATTTGCCCTTTTGGTGTGGAGGGGGGGAGGAGAAGTTTGCACTGAACCTGTCATCTAGGATGTTGGCAATATCTGTGGGTTCACTGTATTTTTTGTCATTTTAGACTAATTCTGAGCATATCTGGGAATTACCACCCAGGTTCCTAACATAACTAAAGAAAGCCTTGTGATTATCCTTAGTGTCCTGCGCAATTTTTCTCTCAAAGCTGGCCTTAGACAATTTTATGAGTGCCCGTAGTTTTTTGCTAATACTGATCAGTGATGCCTTCCCTTTTTGGGATTTTGCTCTATCATTTAGTAGCTTCCTCCTTCTATTGTATAGTTTGTTTATGGCTGGGGTCCACCAGACAGGACGTCTGCCTTGGGAGGATTGGGTCTTGGTTTTATTTGGGATCGCATGATCCATGCATTCCTGAAGGTGTTCATAGAATGTGTTTATAAAGGATTCTGTGGTCTGGGCCGTATTTTCCACAGGCCCGGGGGCTTTGAAGGATTCCACCTCAGTTTTGAGGAGTGTAAATTTGCTTTAGAGAAGTTTTTCACTGTGGTTTTCTGGGCAGGGGGTGGGGTCGGGATGTGAATATCCAGTGAGATTAGTTTATGGTCTGATCTTACCAGTGAGGGATACACTTCTGGTCTGGAGCATAGAGTCCCCATGTTGGTGATGATCAGGTCCAGTATGTTTTCCCCTCTTGTGGGAGTGGTAACAAGTTGTTCCATAGCATTTGAGTTTATAAATTCTAGGAACCTTTGGGCTAGGGTGTTGGAGCTAGAGTAATGCTCCCAGTCTATGTTTGGGTAGTTGAAGTCACCCAATATAATGGTGTTTGGAGAGACCTTCATATTTTCCAGTGTTCTCAGGAAGGCTGAGTGGGGTTCCTGGGTTTGGGAGGGTGGTCTGTAGCAGGCTATAGACTGGAAGGCAGTTTTACTCACTGTTAGTTGCACATGGATAGTCTCTGATGCTTCATGCTTTGCCACCAACCTGGAGGTGTGGGTATCTTTGATGAATATCGATACTCCCCCTCCTTTTGTGGCTCGGTCCAAGTTTTGGGGCCGAAAAGCATGGTATGAGGTATAACGTAGTAGTGCTGGGGTGCTCTCAGGAGCCCTGAACCAGGTTTCTGTTACTGCACAGATATCGATGTTCTCCATGCTAAGGAGAGTTTCGAGTGCATGCATCTTGAGGTTTAGACTTCTGGCATTGAGTAGCATTACTCTTAGTTTCTTATCCCTTGTGATACCTATGGAGGTGGGTTTGTCTTTTGAGCCTTGCCTAAAAAAGGCACTATGGGGGTAGCAAGAGCCTTTGCCAATATCCGAAAGCCCAGGGGTGACAGGTGCAAGCCGTCCCTAGCAAAGCAGGTGGTTCAACAGAAGGTGATTATGTTAGGGTGTAGTGCCTGTGATTAGTTAGCACTGGCATATATGACTGCTCACGTGGACAAATGTCAGGTAAGTCATATGCAATGTGTCACAGGCAACGTACATGTGAACAGGACAAACAGTGACGTTCTGTCAAGTGAGACATGGACATACATATAGTAAGCTATGCAGATGTCACTAGGAGTCCACAGAAGCTCTGTAACTCTGCATTGCAGGTGGATCAGTGTTCCAGGGTAACTGCAAGCAAACATGCATGCAAACAAAGCTACAGTAATCAGGGCTACATGTAGTCCATTGTACAACAAACAAGCTGTACCACTTCCAGTAGGTAACAGTGCAAATATGCAGGCACTATACACATGTACATGGAAATACACAGGTCAGATGGCTAGGGTCCAGTCTCAGCGCACACAAGTGTACAGACCATGTACCGTCAGGATGTACAATAACTGGATGGAAACCTAGGTGCTTATACCTGCAGTAATACACATGTCAAATAACGGACACTGAGCCTTCACTCAGTGGTTCCATACTTAGTAGGATGTATGCTACCTGGCCTGCCACCACAGTATCCCTGACATGTATGGGGACTCTCCCTCCTGTGACAGTTAGTTTTGTGTGTTGGGGCTGTCTAGCATGGTATGAGATGTGAGTTTGCAGTGCTAGGGTGCTCCTGTGTGTCCTGTACCAGTCGTGTAGTACTGCACACATATCAACATCCTCAAACATCCGCATTGCAGAGTCCAGTGTGGGCAACATGCCACTTGCAGTTTACATGTCCATCATTGCATCAATACTTTCATTACCTTATCCCCTGTGCTACCTATGTATGTAGCCTTCTGTTGACATCCTTACCACCAGTATGCCAACATGTGCAGATGATACACTATGGTACTTACCATGGGTGTAGACAACAGTACAAGATAATCATACCCTTACTGCATCAGGCATGCTGGGATATACCCACAATTATATCAGCACACTGTACTGTTAACAACATGATACTATTACTACACGTCTATGTAGTCACCCTGTGCATCAGCAACATGTTAACCTGTACCTGCACTGATGTTACAGATTGCAGGAGGTGGCACAGTTTCATCATATGCACAGGATGTGAACTTGGTATGCCTGAGTCTGCCACTGATACCACCAATTGACATGTATGTGTATGTGTGTTGGTGAGGGACAGCAGTACAAGGTGGGGCAATGTTGATGCAGTGTGTGCATGTATGCGGTAGCCCTAGGTGTTGTCAATTCGCATGTGTGTATGGATGCACACAGTTCCACCTCATGGCTGCCATATACTGGTGTTTGTGGACAGCCACAGACTGTACCTGCCAGGTCATACAGATCAGTGTCTGTGGCCACGGACATGGTGCCTGTGCCTTGCAGGGGTGCTACGGACCGTATCCGGTACCAATCCAGACTGGGTACTGTCATCAGAAAGTGGACACAGATCCCTGTTGGGCCTGTCCAGAGCCACGTGCACGTGGTCTCCTGGGGCGGTCTGATGACAGCACAGACCTAGCATTGCTGGGGCTGCTGCTGGCACTATGGGGGCGGCCGCAGCCCTGTTGTCGTCCGCGACGACTGCCAGCTGCTGCTGTTGCTGGCATATGCCCACGTCGACACCTCAACCGTCCACCATCGCCCTGGCTCATGGACATATAGTTGTGGAACCGGTCTAATATGTCCCCACAACATCTGTCTATGACATCGGTGAAATTACGGATGGCAGCCGCAATGTCACGCATACTGTCAGTCATGGCTGTGCGACATACTGTCAGCTCCCTCAGACCCTGTCTGGTGTACCGTTCCATACGTGACTGTGCCTGCATGACAGCCTGAAACATAGCTGAGGTTGTAAGACCTCTGTGGGCACGTCTGACAGGGGCAGTATGCCCACGGATGCTCCCACGAGAACCCCTGGACATCTGTCTGTGTGGTACCATCTCAGGGCCATGCCCATGGCTGCTGTGTGGGGAAGCATGTGCCCCAGATACCACATTACCCTGGTCAATGCCCACTGTATCCTGTCCATCACCTAGGGACATTGGTGACAAAGGGTGTATTTGCAGGATAACTGTGCGCATTGATGGGGTTGACAGCTGTGTACTGTCAATTGGCTGACCAATGATGGACCCTGGCATACCTTCCTGTGCCATTACACAAATGTCATCATTATCAGTACCCGTGGCACCTGATTCAGGTTCCCTGCTGCATGACACCAGAGCAGCACCAGAACCTGTGGGAGGGAAACAGGAAACACAGTTTACAATGTCTACACAATGTTACCAGTAATGCACACATGCACACATGCACAGGTGCACACATCCACACATGCACACATGCACACATGCACAGGTGCACACATGCACCCATGCACAGGTGCACACATGCACACATGCACACATGCACACATGCACAGGTGCACACATGCACTCATGCACACATGTACACATGCACACATGCACACATGCACAGGTGCACACATGCACACATGCACACATGCACACAGTTGCACACATGCACACAGTTGCACACTTGCACACTACTCAGTGTGCAAGATATCAACACACAGACACAGACACACCTGCATGCATACACAGAGCACTACTCAGTGAGCCTAATATTACTATTACTATCAAGACTATTAAAGGTATTGTTAATACACACTCACCAGCATGGATAGGCTGCATTGCTGTTACACCGGAGGGACCTGCAGAAGTGAGGAGATTAATGTCAGTGGGCACAACTGTGCCATTGTTACTGAGTATGATACAGGTCAGTAGTACAACCGTCACCTTTCACAGGTCAGCTGCTGATATTGAGAATATCACACTTGCACATTAAATACTATGATGACAGCTACAAACCAAGGACACACCTCACACATGCATTAACTACCAGTGTACACAACAGTCAACTATACATATGGCATATTACCTGCACGCTCGGAGTCTTGCTGCTGCGTGGCTCCAGCCTCCATCATAATGCAGGTCTGCTGCTGTTGTTATTGTTGGCGGGTTGGAGCCACAACACTTATGAGTAGTCCCTCCAGTCTGGTGAGTGGGGGATGTGTAGCCACCCCACCACTTGTGGCAACCTGTTGCCTGTGGATATCCGACGCATGCTGAAGGACATTTCTGATTAAATCACTGCAGTGATGTCGTACCTGCTCATATGTCCTATTATGCGTGCCTATGTCATTTACCCGACGGACCAGGTCTTGCCACAGTGCAGCCCTCTCCTGCTGATTCTGGCTGGTGCGGGAAAAGATTATTGCATAATCCCGCACCAGGCTCTGGTGTATCTCCTCATCCTCAGCTGCAGAGTATGCTGGATTGCGCTGGTGAGCCATGGTCCTGAAAAAGGAAATAACATGATATCAGCAAAATATGTCAGCAGTATTTGGCACACATACTACACATGCTACTCGACTGTTGTGATACAACATATCTCACATATATAGCATCTGTCTGTCTATTGGTGGATACACATGCAAATGGCCAGGTATCAGTGCTCAGCCAACAACTGTGCAACAGTACCTGGCACACTCCATACGACATACTACCAAACCCCAGCAGTCAGAACACTGATTCAGGTCCAAAGCACCTCCTCACTCTGGGGTTTGTATTGAGGTACTGTATGGGGTACATCATCAACTACTGTGAGCTGACCACAAACTAATTGCCCTGGATATACATATCCCACCTCCACCACCAGCACAAATGACTACAGTGAATAACATTTCAAATGCAAACTTTACACTTTGTAACACTGACATGGTATCCTTTAAGCCCACTGGGCCAGTGGAAGACACAACCCACAATGCTGACCCCTTCACAAATGATTTCTACGGACATCTCCAATAATGCATGGATCATGCAATCCCATATAAGACCAACACACTCTCCACAAAGGGACAGCATCCTGTCTGGTGGACCCCAGCCATAGACAGATTGTATAACAAAAGATGGAAGCTACTGCAAGACAGAGCATAATTCCATAAAGGGAAGGCATGTCTGATCAGCACTAGTAAGGAGCAATTTTCTCTCATACTAACATCCATGGGCAACTTTGAGAGGGAAATCAACAGGGACCCTACAGATAACCACAAGGCCTTTTTCAGTTATGTTAGCAACCTGGTCAGAAACCCTCCAATATGCTCATAGTTAGTACACAACAACAAATAATTCACTGAACCCACAGATATTGGCAACATTGTGGCAGACAGGTTCAGTGCAGGTTTCCCCCTCCCTCTCCCCCAAAATAAGACATACTTATCCCAGCTGACTGTAACCTCCCTGTCATCACAGATGTCCAGGTGAGAGCCGCCCTCAGAAAAGCAGAAAACACAACATGAATGTGACCTGATGGTATCCCCGGTTGCATGCTACATGAACTCCAAGAGGAGCTAAACACATATATAGAAGTGCTATGTAACACTAGCCTGACTACAGGATATGTACCTGTACACTGGCGTACAGCAGCAGTGGTTCCACTCCACGAAGGAGGCACCTCTACATACCAATACAATACAACACAATACAATACATTACAATACAATACAATACAATATGCTATTGCCCCTGGGACTACAACAGCATACTGTTCTGCTACCCTGACCATTGTGACACATGTGATGTGATGGTACCTGCTCCTGTCAAACAGTTACACAGGGTGACTCATATGGCATATTACCTATCTGACTAACATTCAGCAGGGGTATGTGTGACAGGTACTCATGGGGAGTCTTGCTTCTTAACGCCGTGTGGTTTATTGCAGGGTATGTCTTATCTGTGGGTAGGAACCTGTACCTCCACCATGTGCTCTCTACAGCAGTGTCACGGACGACACACAGCAGTCATTTAGGTTGTGGATGGTGTGAGGTGTTACTATGGTTGTTGGACATCTGTCATGGGTGAGACTTAAGTATGTAAATCCAGGAGTGGTAACCTCTATGTGGGTAGTATGTGTGTACTCTGTGGTGTTGTCAGTCACTGTGCATTGGTAATGTGTTTGAGTGCATTGTCACAGTGTTGTACATGTCACTGTGTCCTTCTCCATATCTGTAGCTGTCATGTGAGGTACATACCGTGGCAGCCATTGTGTGGTGTGGAGGGGTACACTGACCTACATGTCCATAGCTGACACACCATGTCTGCTGACACATACCATGTGCAGGTATTCCAGGAATAGTGTGCCACTGTGAATATCATTAGGGGGACTATTGTACACATTTATGACCCTGTTCACCCCTGACACATGCAGTGGTGGGCAGCCAATCACATATCTGGTGGTTACTGGTGTAGGTGATTTGAAATGGGGTATGGTACTCCAGTTTTGATACTGGTGTTCACTCCATGCCTTTGTCACCAGGCACCTGTTGCAATACATCTGTACACATGTGCCTCACTCAGAATATATATACATCTCTCTCTCTCTCTCTCTATATATATATATATATATGTATATATATATATATATATATATATATATATATATATATATATATATATATATATATATATATATATATATATGTCTGTATACATATACACATATATATATTGATGTACATATATTGCTATAGATATGGAGAGGGGGTGTGACACAGAGGGGGTGAGAGTGACAGAGGGGGTGGGACAGGGGGGAGTGTGAGATTGTCATATACAGTCATACCTGTAGATAGTCAGATCTGTCTGTCTATGTATATGTATCTACATATATCTATATCTGTATGTGTGTATTACATATATATGTTTGTACATATTCTATCTATCTACATCTGTCTATGTATTCCTACATCTCTCTCTATGTATGTATACATATATGCATATTTTATATATATATATATATATATATATATATATACATACATACATACATATATTGACATACATACGTATCCATATGATAGATAGGTATATCAACATGTTTGTTTACAAAACTGTATACACACACTAACATACTGCTAAACATACATAACTGTGAAACCTACTTTGTACATTGTACTACAACCTACATTCAACCTACATTGATATGTGCACATAGATGCCCTCACATACATATGTATGTACAGCCTTCACTGATAGTTGCTGTATGTCCCCTGCCCTATGCACATCTTCATATACATATGGATACAGACCAATGACACATATGGAGGGTTCACAGTATGTAGACTTTTATAGTATTACTTTACATTACCTGTGTTTGTCACAGCTGCTTGTGTTGCCGTCTGGTTTCATGTCCTGCTGCTCCACTTGCCAGTTGTCAGCTTTCAAGTGGTTGTTGCTAACTGGTTTTGTTTGTGTATGTTAATTTTCTCTCTCTCTCTCTCTCTCTCTCTCTCTGTCTCTCCCTACCTCCACAGGGTGCAATGAAAGTATTGCATGTGTGGACTGGGAGTACAGCATGCTTTTGTAGGTATCTGCATATGTCCATGTGATGGCCTCTGCACCAATTGTTAGCCAGCATTTGCTAATTGCATGCAGCCAGTTGTGTACAGATTGCAGTTCTCACTGTGATTTCAGGACAGTGCTATAAAAAGGTATGTGAGATAGGCGTAGCCCTTTCAGATTTTAAGGGCAGGGACCATGCTGGTCTGCTGTGGACACTGTTCTGTGAATGTAAAGGTTAGTATCTCTCTCATATTTCCGGCTGTGTTGTAGATTAACATTTCTCCATTCATTTCTCCAGTTTCCTGTACTAAGTGTGTATGTACACTGACACCTAAGACTACTACTACTGTTAATGTGGGTGTGTGTGCTTTCCTGTGGAACATGTGGTGTAACTGGTGTATAGCAGTGGCTCTTGCACTTTGTTGCTATGGCTTCAATATTTGCCCTTTACATTCACTACTTGTATGCCTGCTAGGTGTCTTGACTGTAGTGTATTGCTGTGGCTTTCCTATTTTCCATGTACATTCACACCTTGGAATGCTTGCTATATCTGCTAGGGTGTTACTGCATGCAGTGTGGTCTGGCCATGATGTGGGCCTTGACATCTATTAGGGTATTTGAGTATGCTGCTGAGCAGGCCCCAGAGACTCTCAGGTGCATCTTTTATCTGCCTCATGGAATGGTACATATCAGTGGGGTACACCCATTAAATTGTCTGGTATTCTGCAGTTGTGACTGTGGGATAGCATGAGCATATGTATTACTACACTATTTCTGCCGTGCAAGTGGTGCATACTTTCAGTACTTCATAGTTACCATTGCATGTGTTGTAACACCTTTCTGCCTACTGTTTGTACATTTCACAGGGAGTCTGTGGGGCATCCCTGTAACTCAGTCACTGTTGCTATGTCTAGGCTCTTAACTATTCAAATATGGCAGTGTCAGACCTCTCAAGTGTACAGATATTTGCAGGTTGTCCACATTTTTGCCTCAAATTTTGGTCAATATCTCATAAACAGCTTTTTCTGGCAAATCACTGTAGGCTCAAGTCAGGCTATAGTGACAAACATTTAACTTTCAGACTTCATACCCTTCCAAACATCCAACAAAATGCAGAACCTGTTACTCTCTGAACTGTCTAAGTTTGTTGTAGCATTATTTGGAATGTGTCCCTGTTTTTGGCCCTTTGCTCCACATTTTTTATTACTTAGTCCGGATGTGTTCCTGTAAGAGGTTGTGGGGTATGGGCAGTGATTATCCTGCTGTGAGTATGTGTGTGGCTTGCAAGGTGCTACAGTCACATTATTACCTACTAGCTACCAACTAGCATGGCTGTTTCTGTTCACACACTACTATTCTAGAAATCTACTACATTTGGCAGTAAATATACATGACATGCTTTGTGTACTACACATCCTATATTCCCTTTACATTCATTCCTACTATTACACGATATATTTATTGTAGCACAATGTTCTTATATAACAGTCATGGCTTAGTGGTAAGTCATGCAGACTACTCTTTCCAAGGTCCTGGGTTCGGGACTGACAGTGGGATTTTATTTTGCTTTTGAGCAGACTACAGGACTTGTCATTCAGAGTGACTAAGGCACTTTTAAGCAGTTGTAACCGGGTTAGCGCTGGTTTGCGCGGAGCTCACGCATGCGCACTGGCATTCAGCTCTGGCGCACCCGCTTACAACCGCTTAAAAGTGCTTACTCTTGCGCACACCCGCGCTATTTTTTTTGAAAGAAATGAAAATGGGGAGACAGGAAAGTGGTGAAAAAGGGGTCACAAAGAGGGTAAGACAGTAGGGAAACAATCTCGGGTTTTGCAGGAGGGATGTAGGTAAGGCCCATAGCTGCCCATTTCTTCATCAGCAACAGCTGTGCATATGTTTGTAATTTGGTGTGACATTTGAAACCTTCCACCCCTGAGAGAGGTGTGAGGACAACACTAATACTTGTTGTACAGCCAATTGTAATTGACAGTTTCCATGTCCAGCAGACATGTGTGCGAAATGGGCAGCTATGTATGGGGCATAATTTTTGTGGGTACAGAGTGCCCTTTTTTTTTTTTCAGGTGAGAGTGGTATGTCAGGTACAGGAAGTCGGTATAGCTGGGGAGGTAGGTTGGGTAGGTCAACAGACAAGACAAACAAGACGCATACAGGGGCGGTGTATGACACATGTGGGGGGGTTACACAATTGATGGGGACGGATGTTTGGATATCTAGAGCCCATGAGCCCACAGATGGCAACAGTGGAACTGATATCCCCACCCATGGGCAGTTGCCACTGTGCCTTCACAGCCCAGGACGGGGCTGTGCTGGGGGCTGTGTAGGCCGGGCAGCAGGCACGCCCGTTAGTTGTGCCACCTGTGCCTCAGGCTGGCATAGGGGCCCAAGAACAGCTTCCTGGATCACCCTACGCACCACAGTCTGGACACTATGGAGGGTGAGTGGTTGTTCTCCTCCGGCCACACTTGCAGAGGGGGGACGAGCCCCATCCCCTGCAGCGCTTCCACCCGCAGGTGGCACAGGGCCACCGGAGGAGGGTCTGGACTGGGCACTACTGCCAGGTGCACTCGCCAGCTGAGGTGGGAGAGGTGGGTCCGCTGGAACCCGCCTTCCCTGTCATCCTGTGTTTTGCATTATGTCATGACAGTTTGGGTTAGTAACGTACAATACCATTCACAATTAGTTGTAACAGCATGCATTAGTATTCCCATTAACCAAACACCCAGATATTCAAACCATTGAACAGCAAGCATAACACATGCATATTTTGAACAGCAATACACAGTCCAACAACATGCAGGGTTGATTGATGGCAACAGGCCATCAGGTTTGGATGTATGAACAGGGCAGATGCATCAACGTACATGCAAATATGTATGACCCAACAGGACAAATGTCCAGGGGTGTTAATTGTGATTGCACATACCAATTTCACGTGGAATGGATTATATTTGGTTATAGGGTAGGGTGAAGAAAATTTAATTAACACCTTCAAATACCAATACATATGCTGTACATTTCTAATAGCTGCAGATATATACACACTACAGTTCTACCTACAGTTTCCTATGTGATAACTACTTCAAGTTGGTGATAGGAATGTTACTGCTACATCAATATACATTTTCATTTTTATTCATACACATTCATATCTGGCTCTGTTCAGCTACATCATCCTGCTGCATTTGCTTTATATAGCTATAGACAACTGTGGATGTTTGGTATTTCAGACTACCATACTATCTGCATATTGCAGACTGAGAGCAACATATCCAGATTTTGGGATACACATTCCAGCTGCAGTAACATTTTCAACACATTTTGAGGTTTGGTTCTGTTTGTCACATTCATTTCATTCTGTACTGATTGCAGTATACTTTATTCAGGAGTTATTACTACTTTATTGGTGGATTCATAACTCTTCCTCACACTCTCTCACTTGTTTTATTTTTACAATTCAGGATGGTACTTAATTCTAGGCTTTATTGACATGTTTTACCTGTAGTTATTACAATCCTTTCCAACAGTCTCACTTCTGTCATGTTTCTGTATTTCAACAGGGATATATTTCACACATGTGTTTTACTCAGCTTCTGCAGCTGTACTTTTCAGCCTGCTGCAGGTTATGTACTATTATATTACAGGTGGGACATCTTTATTTCAGACTTTATTTCAGACTTTTTCATTTTTCTGTTTGGATTACAGACTGCATCACACTTTTGTAATCAAGCAATACTTGCAAACCCTCTTACACTGTTACTTGCACATTTTATTACTTAGTGACTACACTGCACTCTTTTGCTAACTGTCATACTTTTATATTTATTTACAGTTACAGGGAGAGGATTACTGACCTGCCTGGTGGTGCAACCGCACCAGCCTATCGCCATAGGCTCTACGGTTTACAGAACGGACACCTGCAGCTGTAATATAAATAAAGTAATATTGGAATACACATCTCCATAATATCAGCTAGGTTAATTTCTTACATAAATAATTAGATGTAACTTACTCAGTAGTGGGGTGTTGGGCATTTGCCGGGCCTCCTGGATCCAACGGTTCAGTTGGTCCTGCTTCCATCTCTTCAGGTCCGCATGGTGGTGACGGACCTGCTCACCAGTCCTTGGTATCCCTGTGGCACTGGTAAGATCATGAGCCAACCGGTCCCACGCCTCAGCCCTATATGCTCCCCACAGGACCTGGCCCTGCATGAGTTGGGCCTCATGATTGTGGACAAGGAGCCAAACCATATATTTGGACTCCTCAACGCCCCACCTCTGTGCTCGAAAGCAACTACCCTCACCTACACCTGACATTCTGGCTGCAAGTTGGTTCCACAATCGGTTATGCTGTGTATTCCCACCTATGGGACTTATATATACCATTTTTCCCGCACTTATCTGTGATTGGCCATTTTGGAATTGTATCAGCTTCACAAAACCTGCTTTGTCATGCTCCTCTTTCTATTCATTCCTATATATTTGCTATTACTGCATTTCTAAGTGCAGCTGTAATGGCTTAGTGGTTCAGTACCTTGACTATGTTGTATGGTATCCTGGGTTCGAACCTGGCCACTGCTTTTTATATTTTATGACTGTCTACACAGGCTAGGAGGTGTGTCTGTGTAAAGGCAGTTTTGTTACAGCTTGCTCACCGTTGCCCGTCGGTTAGCTTGTTGGAGCGGTGCGCAGCTCCATGCAAACGGGTTACGCTGGTTTACGCTTCATTTGGCTGTCAGCACGCATATTACGCTCAGCTCAGCTAGGGGCACACAGTTTCAGCGTGTTAAACCACTGCTCACCTATGGGCAGATGCACTCAACTTGTTAAACTGTAGCTCAGCTATAGGCACATCTGGCATTTTTTATTATTTTGTTATCTCACATTTCTTCAAAATAAATGGCCCATTTCATTACATTTTACATAAAATATAATTTTATATGTGTACATATATGTCAGGGACTTGTTTCGTGATTATTTCACTAAAATAAAAATTGATGTTGGGGGGGCTCGAACCATGACTGCCTGCTCTTCAGCCGACGTCTCCACTGCTACGCTATTGCTTCTTGGCTTACTTTGCATATGTAGTTCTTATATGCTTTTCCACTGACTGCTAACTGTGGCTAAGCTACGGGCACGCCCGTGCAAACGAGCGCACTCACGGGCAAACATCTTTACAATTTAAAAAAATATATAACATGTTCATTTATATATTTTATGTTCATAGTCTGTGGGGGCATGTGTTGTGTTGTGTTTATTCACATTTCCACGGACTCTGTCGTGGGGGTTTACTTTTGGGACTTTTACTCTTCTGGGGGCGTGTCTGTTTGCAGGGCTCGGCCTACGGACACGCCCCCTACTGTCTTCCACAGACCGTGTAAGCCTTAGGTGTGATTCAGCATGCCCTCATGCATATGCATGACATGCTGACGTCACACCGTTTAACTGCAGCCTCCGTGTAAGCCTTGTAACTCTTACACGGAGGCTTCGTGAATCCTGCCCATCATCTTCTAGCTTTCCTAGAGATTACCGATCAGTGGAAAACCTGAAAATTGTTTCTTGAGAGCCAGTTTGGGATTAGTACTACAGTTTTGCTCCTGGTGAGAGAAGGAGCACGGGAATACTGATTTTTGACTATCTCTTACAGGACAGTGTATATGACACTTCCATGATTTGTCTGGTTTTGGACCGTTGTGCAGCTTAACTCTCTTGTATTGAGCTGCTGCACATGTTATCCAGGGCATCTACCAGGAGAAGGCTACAGCAAGCCTACAGACCCCTGCAACATTTGGAACAGGACTGCTGATCACCAAAGAGTCAATCAGTTGCTTCTCAGGAACCAGTTTGGGATTAGTGCTATTGCTTAGCTTCTGGTGAGAGGAGCAAAGGGATATTTGATTTCTGAGTGCAGCTACAGTGAGATCAGCACTAATAGTAGGAATGTGGTAGCAAATAAGCAAATCACCACTATTTAGTATTCTTGGAAAACCTAATTCTGTCTTTTAACAGAGTACTGCTATATTAACCACCATCTAACCTAAATTCAGAGTATTGATGAAAATACTTTATTCATAAATCTTCACTTCAAAAGTACTCTCCCGACAACTCCTGAGTACTTCAATCAGTGATAGCCCTCCACACTATGGCAATATGTTTCAACTGTCTGCTCTTATTCGATCTGTGGTCAGTCTGATTGCATTAGGTATTCTAAGGCAGTACAGCAGTTTACAGACTGTTTATTGCTTCCATGAATTGATAGGACAATCAGAGAGGGATGTAAATATTTAAAAAACACAAAAGTGAACCTAAAATAGCAGCACACTACTGGTAAGCATCATACATCCACAAGATTACATCATTTACAGCACACCACTAAGCCCATAACATGATGAGACTTTAAGGAAAATTTTGCCAAAACTTCCCAAGAACCCACTCTGAAAAGATCTCAGCCTCCAGCACACAAGACAACACATACTCATTCTCCAATTCCGCATACTGCAGAATCATACAGTTCACCCACATAAGCCCATTAAAGCCTGCTAATTCTGCTTCTACACAAGGAAATGCTATGGACTTGGATGACTCTATAATTAAGCATACAGAATCCACATCATCTGATCGGACAAGAACATGGTATCTGTAGGTTGCTTGTCTAGTGCAAGGATCCATGATGTCACAAGGGCCCTAAGGTCCCGTTAACCAGGCAGTTATGAATATGTTCTAGTGGTAGCCCTTGTGGAATTGAATTATCTAGGGCTCTCCACCCAAAGAGACATACAGAGACACATGATGGAACTTACTATGCATCTGTTAGAGGCAGGAAAGGTACTTTTCTTGAGTTGTACCTTACCTTCATAAAGAATGATGTTTAGCTATCAAGACTAGATAATTGACTTTAAGAATTGGTTAAGTAGTTGGTGTCATTGCAATGAGAACTCATATGTGTCAGCCTGAGATGTGATGGCAGATAAGACTTCCTGTTTCCCCAAGGATCGATTAAACCTCTTTTACCAGGGCTTCCACATACTGGCTATAGACTTTACTGCCCCAATAGTGCCTTTTAAGGAACAGTCTTCCTAATAGATATTCTTTCATGGCAAATGCAAACCCAGATTTGGACAAAATTAGGTGGCACTACTCGATGCTAAGAGTCAAAAAGAAAGATACCAGAACTGAAGGCCTTCTGAAATTTAAGCACATTCATATTTGTGTATTTACTGAGACATGGTGTCAGTGCAGTGACAGGACTCCCTCTGTGGTAGGGTTTAGTGCTGATCATGCCTTCACATGCTTGTGTATAGTAAATTTAAAAACACAGAGTCCCCAAAAAGAACATTTAACTGTAAAAGCACTTGAAAGTAAAATGTATTGAATATGGAAAATTATTCCAACATCATATTATACAACATTTTTAAAGTTTTAATTTATTTATTTTTTTTATTTATTGACATTTGTTAACCGGGTTGGTCCTGCTGGGCTTGTGGCCCATTTTCAGAGGAGACCTGAGGAGAAAAGCTCCAATTAAAAAGGCGATATATAATTAATAGGCAGAATACACTACTACACTAATCACAATTGATGAGTATTTAAAACATTAAATAGAAATAACAATAATAATTTTGCATGTTGATCAATACATTAAAGTAACATACAGTGTGAGTTATAGGAACAATAGGTCACATAAGAGAGCACACAATAATGTATACACAAACAAGTAAAATTTTACAAAAGAGTTTCTGTGCAGACATTCGCATTTGAGGGAGAAACAGTAAGAGACACCTTACAATAATTAGACATAACAAGAATAATTTTGTATATTGATCAATACATCAAGGTAACACACCAAGTGTGTTATAGTTAGTAGAAAGTAGGCTCAATAAGTCACAAAAGAGAGCACACAATAATGTATATACAGAGACATGTGCAATTTTCAAAAAAGGTTTTGTGCAGTCATTCACATTTGAGGGAGAAACAGTAAGAGACACCCTAGAAGGAGTGGTGCAAGAAATAGGGTGGTGCAAGAAATAGGGGGAAAGAGGCACCTAGAAGAGTGATAGAGGACTTATGTTGGATTATAGCAGGGGCAGGTCTTGGAGTTATGAATGTGAGTGTTTAGTTAATTTTTAAAGTGTAAGGAGTAGGTTATGGAGCAGATGTGAAGGGGAAGCTTGTTCCAATGTTGTATAATATGATGTTGGAATAATTTTCCATATTCAAACATATTAATTTGGCTGATCAGTGTATTCATTATCGAATCATCAACTGACTGACTATATATAAATGAGTGTTTCAGGCATTGTATTTTATTCTGAAGAAGTCTCCTTATGTGAGATGAAAGCACTTAATTTATGGTGTTTTAATAAACGTATTTTTTATTTTTGGTCCGGGCAGTCGCACCTCTTTTATTTTTAATGCACTGACCTCATCCAGAATAATATCACATATTCCAATCCAATGGATATAGCCAATATATTGGCTGTCTTTACCCCACCTACATTGTTGTCTCCACTATCCCTAAAAATATAGTTTCACCTGAAATCACCTTGCAACAAGTCTGAGAAACCCTGTCATGGGCTAAACATAATGTTTCTAATAAGCCAGATAGCATACCATGCTGCAGTCTCATCAGTGCCAAGAATGGACTAGCCAACCCTCAACGTAAATCATTCAAGCCCAGTCTATTCACTGAGTTTGTCCTTGATGCTTTGAGAACAGCCACTATGACTCCTTTACAGAAGGGTGGAGCCTCTACAAATCCACATAAATATAGCCCCGTCAGCCTCACCAGCTTTGTATGCAAACCATGGAATGTATCATAGTAGAACTCATTTATGGAAATGCAGGCAACTTAACTGATCTAGACAATTCTCAATGTGGTATCGTGAAGGGAAGATGCTGTCTTCTGAACATTGTAAACTTCTTTGAAAAGGTTACAGAGGCTGTGTACAATGGTTACTCTGAGCATGCTGTTTATCTTGACCTGGCCAACTTTTTTGACATTATCCCCAATGTGGATATTATTGGAACATTGTCCACTGGATTGTGAAATGGCTATCCAACAAGAAGTGAAAGTTACTGGTGCACTCTCTAAATGTAAAAATGTAATTAGTGAGTTGCTACGGGTATGAGAGTTGGGCCCTTGCGCGTTTGCTTTTTATTTTGCAGACATAGGTTCATAGGCAAGTACTAGGCTAGATGTCTGTGTGGGTCATTTTAAGGCTAATCAGTTTTCCTTTTTATGCTTGAAATATCCTATCCCATTTGGTTTTAGGTTGTCTGTACCCATCCCATGCTTGATAATTATACATTATCCCCAATGAAAATAACTGGAATCATAAAATTTACAATTTGAGGGGACACATGCATGGGATAAAGCATCTAGGAGCTGCCTCTGTCCACTAGTAGTTCAAAGAGCAGTCCTGGGGTAAAGTTTCTGTTTCCAGTCCATTGATCTAACTTGTGCTTGAATATGGGCAGGGATGAACGTTGTTTTATGTGGATAGGCAGTCTATTCCACAGCAGTGGTATCCTCCCCAAGATAAACCTGTCCCTCCAAACTGTTTTGTTGATGTTGCAGAAAAGGTTTAGATACCTAGAACACGCATTTATGATTCCATTTGACTTGCTGATGTGCAGTAAATCCATCAGTAATGGGTAGGAGGATGTCATACACAGGTCACCTCTTAGCAGTCTGTAGGATGCCGAGTATAGTGACAGGGCTTTGATTTGGTCCACGTAGCACATGTTGTTTGGGCCTTGTATCCTTTTAGTAAGGAATGTTTTTGGGAATTCCAGTTGTTGCATGTATCTGGACAGATACATTTCAAAGGGGGCATCATATTTAATGATTGGCCTAATAAGAGCAGAGTAAAGGGGAACAATGCTATCCCTAGATCTAGACACAATATCTTTGTTTATAAGCTATGCAATACAGAAGGACTTACACCAATAGACACATGTTGACCAAAATTAAGTCACAGTGCACATAAGCTCCCAACTAGCTCAACTCTTAGGGGTGTATTATCAGTATGGTAGCTCCCTGGGGGTAGATGACTTTCCAAAGGATACAGTAATGTAATGTAATGTAATACAACCACGCTAATATCCCTGAAGTGTGGTTGACCAAGGTTGCTGATGAATGTAAGATGAGTGCTGTCATCCACTCATCCACAGATAATAAAATGTTCCAATAAGAGCTAGAATATGCACATAACTGCAGTACTGAAAACAGTCTCAAGTTAGTAAAGAAGTGCAGCATGGTAGGGTTTGGTAAAAAAGCTCTTCCCACTTCATATGCTATAAGTGGTACTCCTGTTTAAATAAATATTGTAAGAGACCTGGGTACTTATGTGGGCAACTTCCTCTCATTTGATAATCATTTTTCCACCATGGTCAGGACATCCTTCTATTTGGCCCAGTTAATTTCTAAGGGAATATCTTCAAATCCAAAATAAGCTATTTTACCACTGTACTCTTCCCTTATCAGACCCATCATCGAATACAGCACTCCATTTATTATGTGCACATAAGTTATTTTCCAGTGCTTAGGCCAAACAGCCAGCCAGAAATGCTGATTCCAATATTTCAAGATTGTACACTCTCCCACCCATAAATCTAACTGTTTCTTCAATAAACCTAAACTCTTACTTTCTGTAATGTGTATTGGAAGTTAATTTTATAACATCACTAATATTTGTGTCAAGAATTAATGTCTTAACTGTTTTCAAAAAAAAAAAGAATTAATGTCTTAATGTAGTTCTCTTGTTATTTAGTACAGAGTTTATATCGCTATGTCTTCATGATATCTTAGAAGAATAAATTCTTAAATCCAACATTGCCTGTAAATTAGGATCATATAAGATCTATAAGATCTATAAACAAATATAAATTTTCCATGATTATATAGATTCCTACATCTTTTAACATAACTGTAATCATCGTATGATGTAATGCTCTTAGTAAACTTTCTTTGTTCCTTTCAAGTTGTTTTAACTGACCCACAGTGTGTGTATATATATATATATATATATATATATATATATATATATATATATATATACATACACACACACACACACACACACAAAATGTTATTATACTCTAACATAGGCCTTATATGGATTTTATATAAAGAATTAAGATGTAACATTTGTAGTGCTAAGATTTCCTTTAAATATAACTTATTTTATACATGACTTTTTTTTACATATTACATCAGCGCAAATTCTAAAAGAATAATTAGTTGTCATAGCTATTCCTAAGTCTTTATACTGTGTTAATTTCTTAAGCTGTGTTGCTTCAAATAGACAGATTAACTGTTTTATAATTTACCAAAATACATATTACACTTGTGAAAGCTGAAGTGAATGCCAATATTGTACACCCAGTCACTAATCTGTCTCAAGTAAATATTAATTTTTCAATATTGTTATCATTTTTTGCAATAAATCCTGTTTTGTAATCATCAACATACTTGCTTAACCAACATATGCTGGATTTATGTACTGGGGTAAAAAGAATATTGAACAGTGTAGAAACAAGAACAGATTCCTCTGGTAATCCAAGATAAACAGGCAAAGCTTCAGAACTGATGCCTTGCATGCTCACACATTGAGATCTATTTGTAAGCCATGACATGATGCATCTAATCAAGAAAGGATTAATATTGTCATTAATAAGACTTTGGCATATCATAGTCTGGGTAAGTAAGTCAAAAGCTTGTGCTAGATCTAAATGAATTACTCGAATGGAATGTCAAGAGTATACAACTTTTGCAATTTGCTCATAAAAAAATCAGCATACTAGTCAAAGTTAATCTTCCCTTAATATATCCATTCTGATTCTGGTCCAAAGTAGCACAATCAGAGTTTGTGGTTTCCAAAGCTTCCAGGATACATCATTCGAAACACTTGCCCAAGATGGAGATTAAACTTATTGGTCTGTAATCGCTGACTTAAATTTTACAAACTTTTTTTTTATATTGGTGTGGTACTAGACTCCTTCCAAACTCTTGGGACAGTTCCTATCTAAAGTAATTTATTAAAATTTAAATGCAGAACAGAAAGCAAATTTTTTAATAGTCACAATCCGTATAGCAGGTATTGAGTCCGGACCCATAGATATAGAATTTTTAATTTTATTTATTTTTTTCTCTATCATGTCAGTTGTTATTACAGGACATGTAGCTTTATCCAAAACACTGACCTTAAAATTAAGTGTTCAGCTGTTCCCAAAAAGAGAAGCATAATATTTGCTAAATGTAGTTAAAAATCCAAGCATATTGCTCAACTGGAAAGACCCCAATAATTTTAACTCCCCAAAAATGAAAGCCATTAAATCCTTCAACTATCCTGATAGATTAGCACAACTCTCCTTAAACTCACTAGCCTACCTTTGATTTGAACTGTGTCTCGCTTTTCAAGCAAGGAATGACCCATTCTAACAGCAGTGAGCCAAGAAGACAAATTCCACAGGGGTTTTCTGTGTTTGGAAACGATTGTCACTGTTGACATTTGTTCAACTTAAGCAGTCATTATTCTGGCTTTGCATAATTAGTATGCATTCATGACAAGTCAGCTGGAATACCTTTCTGTGGTTATTTTTAACTCACTCGGATATTTGAGGTGTGCATATTCAAAAAAGTGACTGCAATTGTTGAATATGGGGATTGTCTGTGATGAAAATGCGTGTGTGTGTGTGTGTGTGTGTGTGTGTGTGTGTGTGTGTGTGTGTGTGTGCGTGTGTGCGTGTGTGCGTGTGTGTGTGTGTGTGTGTGTGTGTGTGTGTGCACGTGTGTGTGTGTGTGTGTGTGTGTGTGTGTGTGTGTGTGTGTGTGTGTGTGTGTGTGTGTGTGTGTGTAGAAGAGGGGTTCCAATGAATGTAAAAGTGCCAAGGTGGTCATAATTAATTGTTAACTTTCCATTACAATGCACACACCAGTACTCTAATCACTTAAGTCCCTGTCTGTAGCAGTCTGGGCAGCTGGTGAACCTGGGAATATTGAGGCAATGTTACAATTGCCTCATGTACACAGACAACCCTCTCCTCCTCCCACAAAACACAAATACATGCGAGAGATGCAACTATACGGCCAAACTGGAGGCTGAGCTCTCTCAACATAGGACTGGCAAGACCAGTCAGGAGGAAAAGGTTACCATACACACTATAGACCCAGTCTCACATAGTACCATCACAACCTCAAATCATACGCATAAACACACAAAGACATACTCGGCGGCTCTGATCAAAAATCTACCAAAACAGCAGAGGCCACCAAAGCAGACACCCAAACAACCACCACCTCAGAACACAACACCTGCAACACATAGACCTCACAGTCAGAGTGTCAAACAGTCACAGCCCTTAAGGCCAAACACAATGCCAGACACACTAGTCATTGGTGACTCCATAGTCAGACACACTGACGTCCCGCTCACCAGACTGAGTAAGGAGAAGGTCACAGTAAGCTGCCTGTCAGGCGCTAGAATCCGCCACATAACGCAAGCACTCAGGTCTCTCAACAGCAGGTACAAATACGACTCAGTCATTGTCCACGCTGGTGTAAACGACCTGAGATGACTACATGAAAAGAGACATTGAGGAGCTCTCTGATTATGTAGCCCAGGCAGGTATGACCCTGACCTTGAGCAGTATCCTACCTTCACCAAGAATGATGCCACAATACAGAGATAAGATGATCAGCTTTAACAATTGGCTTAAACTCTGGTGTCATTCAAAGGGGATCCAATGTCTGTCTGCCTGGGATGACATGCTGGACAAGCCACGCTGGGACGGCTTGCACCTGTCACCCTGGGATTCGGATATTGGCAAAGGCTCTTGCCACCCCATAGTGCCTTTTTAGGCAAGGCTCAAATTCTAAACCTACCACCCTAGAACACAAAAAGGAAAAAACTAAGGGTAATGCTGCTCAATGCCAGAAGTCTAAATCTCAAAATGCACGGAGGCCCTTCTCAGTATGGAGAACATCGATGTCTGTGCAGTGACAGAAACCTGGTTCAAGGCTCCTGAGAGCACCCCAGCACTATCAGGTTTTACCTCTTATCATGCCCCCAAAATCCGGACAATACCAAGAAAGGAGGGTATCCATATTCATCAAGGACACCCACACCTCAAGACTGGTGGCAACGCGCGATGCATCGGAGACCATCCAGGTGCAATTAACCATAGGCAAGACTGCTCTGCAAATTGTAGCATGTTACAGGCCACCCTCACAAACTCAGGAACCTCACATGGCCTTCCTGAAAACACTAGAGGGGATAAATGTATCACCAAACACCATCATACTAGGTGACTTCAATTACCCTAATATAGACTGGGAACACTACTCAAGCCCAAACACCCTAGCCCAAAAGTTCCTGGAATTCATAAACTCAAATGCCATGGAACAACTAGTCACCATCCCCACAAGAGGAGAAAACATACTTGATCTCATCATCACGAACATGGGAGCACAATGTTCAACACCGAAGTATACCCCTCACTGGTGAGATCAGATCACAAACTAATCTCGCTGGAGGTCCTCATCCCACCCCACCTGAAATAAAAAGACCACAGTAAAGAACGACTTCACACTTCTAAAGACTAGTGTGGTCTCCTTTAAGGCCCCAAACAGTACTCAAGCCACTGAATCACTTACAAATGCCTTCTACCAGCACCTGCAGGACTGCATGGATAAGGCAATCCCAAGCAAAACAAAGACTCTTTGTACCAAAGGCAAGCGTCCAGTCTGGTGGACCCCAGCCATAAACAAACTCTACAACAAAAGGAGGAAGCTACTACAAGATAGAGCAAAATCCTTAAAAGGTAAGACACCTTTGATCACTATAAGTAAAAACTAAGAGCTCTCATAAAATCATCCAAAGCAAATTTTGAGAGAAAAATAGCTAAAGACTCAAAAGACAATCATAAGGCCTTCTTTAGCTATGTTAGAAACCTGGGAGGAAACTCCCAGATATGCTCAGAACTAGTTCAAAATGATGTGAAGATTACTGATCCTACAGACATTGCCAACATACTGGCTGACAGGTTCAGTGCAAACTTCTCCCCCCCCAAAAGGAGAGATATCTATACCAAGCGATTGCAGCCCCCAAACATCTCCAACAAGTGAGAACTGCTCTCTCCAAAGCAAAAACACAGCATCCATGGGACCTGATGGTGTCCCCGGCTGTGTGCTCCACGAACTCAATGAGGAATTAAACCCACAGCTAGGACAGCTGTTTAATCATAGTCTTACCTCTGGATACGTGCCGCAGGAGTGGCGCACTGCAACTGTGGTCCCACTTCACAAAGGCGGTGCCTCCACCGACCCTGGAAATTACCGCCCATTAGCTTGACAAGCCTTATCTGCAAAGCCATGGAGAGGATCATAATGGACCTCATAAATAAAGACATAGGGAATTTGCAGACTTTGGATCCATCCCAGTTTGGCTTTGTCAAAGGCAGATCATGCCTTCTAAACTTGGTTGACTTTTTCAAACAGTCACCAAAGCCATTGATGAGGGAAAGGCAGTCCATACAGCCTACCTCGATCTGGCGAAGGCCTTCGATACAATACCCCACTCGGGTATCATTGAAAAACTCATCAGCTTAAATGTTAACCCATACATCACAAGATGGGTTGCAAACTGGCTGAGTGACAGAACCCACAGAGTCAGAGTTGCTGGTGCCATGTCAGACTCAAAGCCTGTCACAAGTGGTGTACCACAGGGCTCAGTCCTGGGCCCACTCTTGTTTGGCATCTACTTTTCCGAGTACAAGCAAACACAGGAGGGTTATGGCTGACAAAGTTTGCAGATGACTGCAAACTATAGTAGAAAACACATCTGACACAGATATCCTTCAGAAGGGTCTCACAGAAACGGATAACTGGTGCCAGAGCCATGGCCTAAAGTTAAATGCCAAAAATGCATAGTCATACCCTTTGGGAAAAACAAAGTTACCCCTAGCTACCAAATAGGTGGCAATCCACTGAGCACAGAAGAAGTTATCAGGGACCTGGGGACCCAGGTTGATAGTAGTCTGTCATTCGACACCCATGTAGCTAAAGTAGTTAGGAAGACCTTCTACATTGCCCACCTTATCATGAAGGGATTCTCATCTAGATCAAGGGAGGTCATAGTCTCCCTATACTCATCACTCATCAGACCAATGATTGAGTACAATGCCCCATTCGGAATGTATCTGACCCGACACTTGCAGCAGCTGGAGAGGCCACAAAAGTTCCTCACCAAAAGGATAAAGGGTCTCAAACATCTGTCCTATGCTGCCTGACTGAAAGAACTCCAGCTCTATTCAGTCAGAGGTGACCTTTGCCTAACATACAAGGCCATGTCAAACCCAGATTTGATGAATATGCTTCACCTCAAAAATCTAGATCCGTCAGAGCCACAGGAAACTTAAACCTCGACACGGCTATTAATAGGACATGCTGGAGGGATAGATTCATCACCCAAAGACTCCCTATGCTGTGGAATAAAATCCCGGTATATGTGAGGCAGAGCACCTCGCTGGCCTTGTTCAAGAGAAATCTTGACCAATGGATGGGAGATCGCAGATATACCCCAGGGATTACCTCAGTGTCACTGCTCGACAGAGGCACAGCAAAATAATGGGTATAGTTCCCCATACTAAAGGGGTGGCGTAAGCCACAAAACTATGGGCTAGGCTTGTAAATGCCCTCGGGCAGATAGCCTAGTATGAACCTATGAACCTATGAACCTATATGTACGATAGCAAATGATCATTGAAAGAGTCCCACATTGAGAAGAACTGCCATCTAAAAGTACTTGGTTCTCTGACTGAGGTTTTGGCTGTGATTCTTTCTGTGTGGAGTCTGAATGCTTTCCTTTTGTCTGGGTGGATTTTATACACATGCTTTGGTTTCTTCTTCCAGACCCTTAGGTGTGTAATATATAGATTCATCGGTATTTACTAGGCTGCTGGTTAGGATCTTAAGAAACCCAGCCTTACATTTTCATGGTAGTTTTTTAGGCATTAAATTTTGCTTAGAAATAATGCATAGGTGGACAGAACAAGGATATATTTGGACATTTATTTGTTACCCCAATCTTTAAGATACATGGATGCAATTCCCAAATTGTTGTTAGTGATAAAGCTACAAAACCTGCTATTTAAATTTCCAAGTACTTCATAAAAGTGACTGCCACGTATATTGGATATTTTTTCTCAAATGCGGAGATGGGGCAGTCTAAATTTGTTTCCTGAAAACCCACAAATATTAGCTATAGGGCTCTGAATATATTTTGCACATCCTTTTCCAACCTGGTTAATAACATTAATGCATCATTGGAAATAGAGAAGTCTTAAGATTGTCATTCCCACTGTAAAACTCATCATATCAGATTGTCTAACCCATGTTACTAAAAGCTCCAAATAGACTGCAAAATGTAAAGGAGAAAATGAACATCCCTGATGAATACCTCCATAAGTCTAAAATACAGTGATAATCTCGTATGAACATTTAATCTGGCCTTGGATCCTCTATATACACTGAATATCAAATCCAAAAATTCACAAGAAACTCCCTAGGAAAGTAGTACTTTAGTCCAACAATATCATTCCATCCTATCAAATACTTTCACAGCATCTAAGCTAGCTCCTATTAGAGCCATTGTATCATTCTGGGTGAACCACATTATTTCTGTTCCAAAAAATTATCAAAGGCCTATCTCTCCATGACAAAAGCATTTTGATTGAAATACATTAACCTTGGGTGCACTATACCATGCGGACAGCTAAAATAGCCATAAACAAATTATAGTTATTATTTATTAATAATATTGGCCAATAGGATGAATACAGTGCTCCAGTCTTTCCCACTTTCATTGGAAATACCACTAATACTTGTTATGAAGATGGCATTTTACCTTTCTGAACTACCTTGTTATATGTCTTTAGCAGGGAAGGAACACATTGCTATTTTTACAATCTTCAAATATCGATCACAGTGCAATCACTACCTGGGGTTTTCTAACAAGCTTTTTCTGCCATTAACTCCAACAACTTGTCTCATAAAACAATTCCTATAAATAAATCTATTTGCCCAAGTGGAATATTATTCAACATTAATCACTCAAGCAAATGACTACTCATACTGCCCTCCACTTGTCTCTGTTTAATACAGGGTCTGATTATATACCTGAAATTTTTCCACAACCACCACAGGACCACACTATAACTGCTGATCCTGTCAGCTATGTAGCCGTGCTATTATTCTGCTTAGTGCTTGTTGCCTTAATTGTTCTGTCAGGGTCCCCTGATAATCAGGAAGTTATAAAAAAAATACTTGTCCTTTAAAGTTGTAGAAGAAAATTTTAATTTTTTGCCCATCAAGTTTTCAGTTCCCTCGTTAACTTTTTACATTTCCTGTTGTGACTTCCCAGTCCCCTCAAACAGCCTGCTCTGCATTGCCTTTAATTTTTCTCCTTAAGACATAAATCCTCCCTTCTTCAGATATTTTATTTTATTTATTTATTCTTTTGTTTGGCTTTGTTTACCAGGAAAGTCTGACTGGGCAATCCCCATTTTCAGTATAGGCCCGGGAAGAAAGTCTCCACTTGTTTATATTGTATTATACTAAGTTCCAGTTAAACACAGAGTAGTTACATTTCTGTTTACATTTATATAAAAACAGTATACAGTATTTTCTTCATCATTCACCTGCTGACCATTGTGCCTCCTCCAGTTAGATTCAGAGGTATATAGTTTCATAGGTAATTACTTGGATAATGACCCTGGGGGGAGGATTTTTAAGCCTAGCATTGCTTCCAGAAGATAAGAACTAAATTGTGTCTGTAAGGTAAACACCTTAATCATTATGCTAACCCCCAACCAGTTGGACTTAATCCCATTTCTTCTTCTATACATTATCTGTCAGCATGAAGTTGCAACCATCTAGCACGGCCATAAACTATGCCATTATGATGACACTTTTGCCCCACGCTCACACCCAAACATCTGATAGCTGTTGAGGATGATCAGCACCATTCCCTGGACTGGGTAAGTCTGGCTCCTTTGCAAGATCATAGCTCTGTAGCACATTACAAGTCCTAGGAACTATATGGCACCCGCCCTCCCTATAGCTAAAATCGTATTAGATGTTAGATCACAGCATTTTTAACAACATTAATCCTATTCTCTGATGGCTGATATGGGCACCTTCATCATGCCAGGGGCCTCCTACACTCTCCTCATGCTCTCATTCACATGCCCCTTGAGAGTAACAATCTCCATCTTGGGACAACCAGGCTTAAATCACCTGGTCTACATGTATAACTCTTTGGTACGTGATAGCTTACATTTCCACAGGAGTTGTAATAAGCCATCTGGGAACCACTACTCCATCCCCACAGGATAGGCAAGGCTGAGTAAGCTGTTCTCTCTCACACTTCTCCATCCCCTCTTCCAGTTCCTGAGCCATAACCTGAACTCAAGTCTTCTGGGTCATAGTCATGGCTTTATCCCACTTCTTCTCCATATATATTCTGCATAATATTTAACAAGAAACTTCTTATATTTTTCAAAATTTTTCCCACCTAGAGGCAAATAATTCTTGGGTTAAAGCAATAGCTGTAACTTCTGGTCTGCTCATTATTTAAACCAAGCAACAAGGGTTTCTTTTTTCAGTTAAACACCAGGGAAATATAAATCCATGTCCATATCCATAAAGGCACTGGTTGCAGCGGTTTGCACAGACTGCAGGGAGCATGATCTCTAAAAGAATAAGATGATATGTAAGTTCCGTTACCAAATAAGCATGCTTTACATGTATGTATGTTTTATCAGTTCTTGACCTCCTGTAAAATCTGGCAGAATAATACATAAAATTATGACTATCTGTCATTTAATTTCATAACATCTATGAGGGCCATTGATTTTACATGTAACCCAACATATCCACCCAGTCTAGAAAGTCAAATAGTTAGGGACCCTCTTCTCACTTGATATTCCTATAATAGTGTTAAACCCTCCATGTTCTCTCTGAAATTATTGTGTGTAGCAGCCAAGCTTCTTGAAGGCCAGTATGTTATATGCTTGACAGTCACACTATTCTGTGTCTGAACCTATGACTTAATTCTACATTATAACAATGAATAGTTTCATTATTTAATTTATTCCAAGTTATAACACCATTTTCAATAATGAAATCTGCAAGATAAAAAAATGTCAGAACGTTAACAAGTTGAAGAATTTTAGCACCTTCATGAATGTGAGGATGAAAAATAAAAGAAGAAAATGGAAACTAAGTATTTTGACTGCATCTGATTTGAAAATCTAGTTCTGAGATAAATACTTGGACAGTTGTCATTACAAATGAATTTAAATTGTAGACAGTATGAGGGTGGCCATGGTGGTGCAGCGGTTAGCATTGCTACCTCATAGCAAGAGGCTCTCTGGTTCGATTCTTGGCTGGGTGCCTTTTGTATGAAGTCTGCATGTCTTCCATACGGTCGCATGGGTTTCCTCCTGGTGCTCCGTTTTCTTCCCACATCCCAAAGCCATGCTTCAGGTGGACTGGATACTCTAAATTGGCCCTAGATGTGAGTGTGTGCATGTATGTGCCTTCTGTAGAAGGTTGGGTGCTGGGCTGGCAACTCGACACAGTAAAACTCTATTGCCAATCATTCTGCAGACCATTGTTCTGCTGTGGTGACCTCTAATGGGAAAAAAACAAAAGAATAAGAAGACAGTATGAGGGTCATAATTCTCTGAAACACACACAAAATAAAGGCAAGCTTCATGAGTCCTGAAATTCCACTGAAAATGCTTATGAGTAACTATTATGCCTGATAAAAATTTTTTTAACCCTGTACTTGATAAGGCAGTTTGGAAATATAGGTTTAGTCTCCCACCAGAAAGTATATTAAATCAGTGGCTGATTACACCACTGAGTTAAGAAAATTAACCCCAAACAATAATGTAGAGATGTTATATCAAAGTTTAAGAGACTTGGATGAATATGGAAAGCTGATGGTCACATATCTCTTGGGAAGATGGCTACCCCTGGAGACTACCTCATTGGCAATGCACCCCTAAAAGTAGACCCAGTGGTCAGAGATCTAGGAAAGCATGCTGACAGTAACCTGACCCCCAACCATTATGTGTCCTCTACAGCAGCAAGCAAATCATTCTGTGTTGCACAACCCATAAGCAAGGGTATGGCATTCAGGTCCAAGGATGTCATTATTCCTTTGTGCTTGGCCTTCATCAGACCAATCACCAACCACAATGCCTCTAACAACTGGACTCCATACCTCCCAACCTGGAAACATCAAAAATCTGGACAAGGCCCATGAAAAATAGGTAGAAATCTGTACGCTGAGTAACATCTAATTTGCATGCATAATTATGTAACCCTGTCCACCCCGATGGAATTATGGGATACCAACTTTCAAACGCAAACTGAAGGACATACAACCAAAATATGGCACCAGAGTCCCCCTGCAGCCATTTCCAATGTCCCATTACCTGGTTATTTCGCCCCATTTACCATAAACACTAATGTATGCATACTGCTTTACTTCTAAAATGATTATTTGGATTTTATTTTTATATTTTGCAGCACATCAATGCACAAACACTAACAAACATCTGATAAACAAAGCAATACTGTCTCACAATGAAAATAGACTTGGCATTAAAATTTCTCTGCCCTTGAAACTCACACCTTCATGAGGATATTGTTATAGTTCACTTCAATCCCTTTGACAGTGACACAAACTCACGAAATACAAGATGGATCAAGAAAGGGAGTGTTCACACATAGACGTTACAGTGGTATCAATACCTGCTAATTAAAGCCCTCTCTTGCAAACCAATTTTAATTAATTTGAAATGCAGATTCATTGTATGTCTAGTCTCTGGTACATATATTAACTGTTTACAAAAAGAAAAATGCAGTCAAATTTCATGAAATGTACCCAAAATTACAGCAGCTGCAGTACTTTCTGTTGCAGAATTTCAGGAAAGAAGCATTTCATTGATCCAAAAAAAAAAAAATCATACTGCACATACATTGGAAATTCAGGGACAGATTTTGCTTTTGTTACATTTATAAATAGTACCATCTGCTAGAGGTGGTTTTAGGTCAGAAGCATTGCTTTTATTATTATGAATAATTTGATTTAAAACTGCAGTTAAATCATCTCTCACCTTCCAGGACTTTTAGCCATGAAAATCTTGTACTTTAGCAGTAGTTAATTAACTGTATCTACATACTCGGGTAAGATGGTATGAGAATGCATAAAGCTTGTGGTTGTTTCTTGTTCCATCTTGCAGCTTATCTTTAAGCCCACTTGTTGTCATACATAATTCCAATTTATTCAATAGGCAGCTTCACTATGTATCATGTACTATCATTTACAATACATTTTAAGTCACAGAATTGTACTGTCAAACTTAACAATTAACTTTAATTTGTTGTGCGCTTTACTTCCTGGTACTTTCAGCTACTCTGCATATTTAATGTGAAACATGTTTGAATGACGTACTGCCTAAATGAGATAAACCATAACATTCAAAATGCCTGAAATAGGTCTTGGATCAATGATCTTCCCTGGGTAAAATCAAATTACAAACACACACACAAATACAGAGAAAGCTTTCTGCTTACTTGCTGTTAGAATCATAGTAGCAAAAGTTAATGTTATTCTTACTCAAATCCAAGATACTACCAACACTGGACCAACAAGACCTTTGGGCACTTAAGTGTTGAGTTTTCCCTTAACACCTGTTTGACCAGTAGCAGTGAAGTCAGTGCCATATGCAGGTCTTGTGTTCAAGTCCCAAATGAGGGCTAACACTTTCCTTTCTTTTCTATGATTCTAACAGTGCCTAAGCAGAGCACTTTCTCTCTGTGCGTGTGTGTGTGTGTGTGTGTGTGTGTGTGTGTGTGTGTGTGTGTGTGTGTGTGTGTGTGTATGTGTGTGTGTGAGTTTATTTGATTTTAATCACCATGTTGTGGGTTTCCTAGCTGAAAGGAAAAAGCTAGACCATAAACAAAAGGCAATTGTACAATGTATGAAAAAAATCACAGCAATAAAGTATCAAGATTAAGAGAACAAAAAAAGCTTATATTTTCTCATGAATTGTGTACAAACTAATATATAATAATATAAAACTGAACTTCAAAATACAAACAAATGCTACATACCAGCAAAGCATCATGACAACTGGAAATCATTGAAAGTGCCAAGAAACACGAAGCCTTTTATGAATATCATAATATGAAGCCCAGGGATACAGAATTTTTTTTTGCAAAGTTAGCTTACTTGGTAAGTCACCTTTGGCTTCTTATGCCAAGCATACAGTCCCTCGTGCCTCCTACCTATCATCTCTGACCTGCAGTGAATTGTACTGCATGAATCTGCAAAGCTGCTCTTTGCTAGCCTAGCTTACTGTCTCCCACTGAATAGCTAAATGAATTACTAAGCCCCTGTAACTCTCTTATTAGTTTTTGTTCTTGGGCTCATCAGGGAGGTGAAGTAGCATTTATTCTGAAATCCAGTTAAGAATAGGGAAACACAAAAGGGTGGACACCACAGCTGCCAAAACAAACAATGTCAGCAAAATTATTATTTTCTTCAGGGGCTTCACCTCCCACTAATCATCAGATTATATGTCAAGAAAAAACAGAAGAAAAATAATGGCTGACATTCCATTTCTGACATTCCATAATGTCATTCTTTCATGAGTCACTTATGTTAATATTTTCCTCTGCCCTGTTATGACAGCTCTCACTGACCTTTAACCCACTTTCCCTCAGTCACTGACCCTCCTCCTTTTTACTTGTACAATTTCTCTCATGAGGAAGAAACTGCTGCAAAATAGAGTAAAATTCCATGAGTGGAGGAGCTCCTTGGTCAGCCTCAGTAAGATGCTGAGATCCCTTATAAGATCCTCCAAAGCTAGCTATGAAAACAAAATTGCCAGTGATTCTAGGGACAACCACAAAGCATTCTATAGCTATGTCAAGAATCTCAGTGGCAACACCCAGATCTGCTCTGAGTTACAGAACAATGGCATGAAAATTATAGAACCAACTGATATTGCCAACATCCTGGCAGATGGGTTCAATGCTAACTTTACCCTTCTCTCACCCCCTAAAAGGCCCATATCTATACAGGAAGAATGCAGAGTCCATGTAATCACAACTACGCAAGTAAAAGCTGCACTCTCTAAAGCTAAAAACACTGCATCCATGGGACTGCACAATATCCCAGGCTGTGTTTTGCACAAACTTCAGAACGAACTGGCTCCCCACCTAAGCACCATGTTCAATCATAGCCTCACATCAGGCTTTGTGCCCACTGAATGGCGCACAGCAACAGTTATCCCACTCCACAAAGGGGGAACCACCACTGATCCCGGAAACTATTGCCCTATTAGCCTGATGAGCCTGGTCTGTAAAGCCATGGAACGTATCATCATGGAACTCATAAACAAAGACATTGGTAACCTCCAAACTCTGGACCCCACCCAGTTCAGGTTTGTGAAAGGCAGATCATGCCTCCTGAACCTGATCAACTTCTTTGAGGCAGTCACCAAAGCTGTAGACGAGGGTAAGGTGGTTCACACAGCCTATCTTGACCTCACCAAGGCTTTTGACACCATCCCCCATTCTGGAATTATAGCTAAACTCACTAAACTAGGTATGAATCCCTACATAACAAGATGGGTTGCCAACTGGCTCACTGACAGAACCCACACTGTAAAAGTTGCAGACTCCAAATCTGACTTCAAACCAGTGACAAGTGGAGTACCACAGGGTTCAGTCCTGGGACCTCTCCTGTTTGATATCTACTTCTCTGAAGTACAGGCTAACACAGAAGGCCTTTGGCTAATGAAGTTCATAGATGACTGCAAACTAGGAGCCATAGTTGAGTCCCCAAATGATGTGGACATCCTACAGAAGGGCCTCACTGAGACAGATGCCTGGTGTCAGAGCCATGGCCTCAAGTACAGTGCCAAAAAGTGCATTGTCATCCCCTTTGGTAAAAACTCTGTACCCATGAACTACCACATAGGTGGCAGTCTACTTAATGCCGAATTTGTGATGAGACCTTGGGACCCAGGTGGACAATAGTCTCTCCTTTGATAATCACATTGCCACAGTAGTCAGGAAATCCTTCTACATGGCACACCTCATCACAAAAGGGTTCTTATCCAGAAAATAAGAGGTCATTGCTCTCCTCTGCATGACACTCATTAGATCCATTATAGAGTACAATGTCCCTTTTGGAATGTACCTCACAAGACATCTGCAGCAGCTGGAAAGGCCACAGACATACCTCACAAAGAGGATTAATGGCCTCAAACAGATGCCCTACACTGACTATCTCAAAAAACTCCAGCTTTACTTTGTAGCATATCATCTACTCTGAGGTGATCTCTGCCTAATATATAAAGCTATGTCAAACACAGAGCTGTTGGACATGCTACACCACAATAAACAGGACATGCTGGAGGAATAGATTCCTGTCCCAGAGACTTCTCATGCTCTGAAACACGCTACCCATCTATGTCAAGCAAAGTTCCTCATTAGCATTCTTCAAGAAAAATCTTGATGAGTGGATGGGAAATAGGAAATACACCCCGGGGATCACTTCTGTGGCTCTGCTCGACAGGGGCACAGGAAAATAACTTTCTTGGGTGGCATAAGCCAGGGTGCCTTTTTGGCTAGGCTTACTTAGGCCATTGGGTCAATAGCTTAGTACCTACCTATGAACCTAAGAATTATTGGCATCCCTTATCTTTCATACCATATATACTTTCTTCCATAATATCCCTCATCCTTCCTTCCATTCTCCTCTGTATTATTCTCATAAAAATGTATAATCTGTGTTATTTAATGTGATGGGTCTCCATTTTTTTATTTTACTCTTCTCATCTTTCTTTCTTATAAATTTTAATATCCCATTACATAATCCTTCATAAAGAAAGCCTTCCTTCAACCATTTATTCAGTACATTTACAAAATAGTCTCTTTGCCAATCAATTAATATCTTTTAAATTCCATACCCCATATCATCTGGTCCTGATACTGAATCAGCATTTACTTTCCTAAGTACTTCTTCCAATTCACTAAAAATAATTTATTTTTTCAAATTGTTCCTAAACTCATTCTGGATTTTTTTTTTACTTTCCATTCTCTCTTATTTTCTTTCTTTTCACTGTTATATTTTCCACATGCTGTACTACAATACTCATAATTTGCTGTTGTGTTCTTTTTACCTCTCCTTTCACATTTTTTATTTCCCTAATTATATTAATATCCTCCTTTACTATTTTATCCAGCATCTTTGCCTAAACAGTAATGCTATCTTTTTTTAATTTATTTTATAGATTTTTACATATCATAATACTCTCTTGTATTACTCATTAAATTCTCTAATACAGTTCTATACATTTTTCCATATTTTACTTTCTCTTCCTCTCTTACATTATCTTGCCATTGAAAAAAAACGCTATTTATATTTATTTTTTAAATTAAATCCACCACTCAGACTAGTTTTTATACAAGTATTTCATGGTTATATGATCCTTCCATAACTTCAGTACTTTCCACTCTCCAATTTCATCCCATAATTTCTCATTTATTTTTTTTATTCCCTTTCCTGTTTTAATTTTTCATCTTTCTTCCATCACCTCCATCCATATTGCTAAAAGGTCTGAAAAATCTGTCACATCACCATCCACTATCCACAAGCCTTCTGATAATACAAAATAATCAATTTTGGATCCAAGTGTCCCTTCTATAAGTCCACTGACTTTTGTTCTACACAGCTAATTTGCCACATTTTATTACTTCCTGTATTTTTTAACATCTTTTCCTTTCTTTTTACATTTTCCCCTTAAATCACAAATAAAGTCCCCTGTAATTATAATTTTCATGTTAACCACCACAGTCTAATATTTGATTAAACAGATGTTTTTCTTTCCTAGTTAGTTATGTATGCATATAATGCTACAATTCTATAAACATGTTCTCTCCACCTCACATACACAACAGTTAACCTTTCCATCCTTACTAACATTACATCTAGTATTTTCATTGCTTTGTTACACAACACAGACACTCCAGAACAATGCTCACTTTGTAAGTTCCATATCATATTTCCACCCCACATTTTTTCTGTTTACGGTCTTACCTAACTTGCCAGGAATTTTACATCCTGTAACACAATAATATCCACATCACATTTAGAACACTATTCCAGTATTCTTATCCTTCTTACAGTATTAATAATAGTGTTCACATTTACTGAAAGTACTCTAAAGTCGTTGCTTCCCCTTCCTTTTAAGTTTATTGGAAATACTTTAAAATTTTTATTTTCTTATTTTTTACTCTTTCCCTAAATGAATATGTTTTTCCCATGTTTATGTACAAATAATCCATGATCCTCAGAATCAGATTTTTCACTGGTTAGGACCATATTTATCATACCTAATGAGGCTCCTAAAAAAGGGGGAGAGCCAACTATATAGTGCATACTCTACTTTATATATAAGTATTTTCTGATAAAATTATAAACTGTATCAAATTTATAATTTAATGTGATATAATAAGATATAATATACTCATATATACTATAACATATAATAAATATTAATAAAATACAAAAAACAATGTATAAATTAAAAACCTAATACGTAAAAAATATATATGATTTTTTTAGGAGCCTCATTAGGTACGATAAATATTTATTTATAGCATTCGATTACTTTTATAATTGTCAATGCCATATTAGGTACAATTTTTGCATTTATGTTATTGTTCCAACTTTAGGCTTTTTATCTTAGAAGACCATGGACAGGAGTCATAGTAATGGTGTTTTATAATTTTTAACACCATAAAATGTATATTGTTCCTACTTTTCTAACAGCTTGAATAGGCATATATTAACTATAGTTATTAATTGATTACTGGACAATGGAGATATATCATATTAGATATTATTCTATATATATATATATATATATATATATATATATATATATATTGTCTCATATTACGGTTTCGACGTTCTAATGTTTTGCACATGGGTTATTTTTACTTGTCTTTTGACATTTTAATATTGTAATATTTAAGTGATTTATAAAACAACATAAAATCGACTTATTATATTATATATATATGCTTGTTTGTTAATGAAGCTTATCACACATGGAAAAAGTAGTGTTTGCTTGAATAGTGCTTCAAATGTATTTTAAACTGGGCTCAATACTTGTCTCTTAAAAAAAAGCAAAGAAGAGACTAATTATTTTAATTGATTAATTGGTTGCCTATATAATGTTACTAATTGATTTGCTTGTTGTCTGAAGAAGGGGAGGCACTGACCTCTCCAAAAGCACTAATAAAATCAGAATTTATTTTATTCCTTGACGTTGCTCAGTTTGTCACTCGCTTCTTCTGTGATTAACAAGTTTATTTACCGCTTTTCATTCACCACAAGGTTCAAACTTCTTCAGACAATTTACAAAATAAAAATTAACAAGTACATAGCTTAATACTACGTTCTAAAAATCACATGATGTTTGCCTTACAATCAGAAGAAAAGTAATGAATAATTAATTAATGACATCATGGATCTCTGCCCATTTCAGTTCATTCAGAAACTAAAATGAATGCATTGACAATCTTATTTTGACAGAAAAGTGCTACATGAAAACAGTTTAAAATAACTGAATGCTACCTAGTACAACACTATAAAAATGCATAAGGTAACATTACAGATTAATTACTTAAACCTATAATTAAACTTTTCACTGAATAAGTAAAATCATTCCTGTACTAACCTACGCTACAATATAGCATGATTTAATGTACTGCACAATCTTCCAATTGGAATTTCATGCAATATATTGTACTTAAAAGATTTACTATAATCAAATATATTAAAATGTTTTACTTTAATGAATAATTCATCACTTGCTATTTTGTGTTCTGCTGAGCTTCTGTTATTCTGTATTTCACAAAATCCATTATCTACTAAACTATATTTATTATTTTTAATAATTTTAGCATTGTTTTCTGGTTACCCTTCCAAGCTTTTCAGCTTTAATAGGCACTTAATTGAACGTAAGTCATTCAGGCCATGATGTTTATATGCATTTAATTTTATCTGCCAGAACAACTCCAGTTCTTCCAACTTTTTATTATTTTTATTATTCATTAAAGTAAAACATTTTTAATATATTTTATTAGAGTAAATATTTTAAGTACAATATATTGCATGAAATTCCAACTGGAAGATTGTGCAGTACATTAAATCATGCTATATTGTAGCGTAGGTTAGTACAGGAATGATTTTACTTATTCAGTGAAAAGTTTAATTATAGGTTTAACTAATTCATCTGTAATGTTACCTTGTGCATTTTTTATAGTGTAGCACTAGGTGGCATTCAGTTATTTTAAACTGTTTTCATGTAGCACTTTTCTGTCAAAATAAGATTGTCAATGCATTAATTTTAGTTTCTGAATGAGTGGAAATGGGCAGAGATCCATGATGTCATTAATTAATTATTCATTACTTTTCTTCTGATTGTAAGGCAAACATCATGTGATTTTTAGAATGTAGTATTAAGCTATGTACTTGTTAATTTTTATTTTGTAAATTGTCTGAAGAAGTTTGAACCTTGTGTCGAACAAAAAGTGGTAAATAAACGTTTGGCAGCTTAACACTACTTGGTGCATTATCTACAAGCCCTCATGATGCCAGTTCTGTTATCTGCACCACTTCCACAGACTCACTTACTTCTTTCTCCAAGGAGACAGATAAACGCTGCTCATTTGTAACACACACCACACATAAATCTTTGTTTAAATTCTGAAATTCCATATTGAATTTCTCCAAATACTCACTTTCCACCTCTGAACTTTCAATACATTTTTTCTCCTCTTCCATGGTGCTGTTTTCCTTAGACCTCTTCCTTGCTGCTGTAGGAGCCCTCCTGCACCATCTAGCAGCTTCAAAGAGAAAAGAAAGTTCCCCAAATACTCTGGCCAAATTTTCCCTAGTAGTATAAATATCATTTCAAGTCTCCCCTGGAAAAAAAATTCTACTAGTCTAGTGGGACTACGCCAGTAAACAAAGGATAATAAATAAATGTGTATTTGGTTGTTCTGGTGGGCTTTGTTTCATACACAATTTTCTTGTGCTGATCGATTCAGTCTATTTATACATTTTGATATTTTTAAAATAATTAACATTTTAAATTAAAAAAAATGTAGCTCAAGCACAAAACATATGAATGTTAGCTGAAGATATAAACATGGATGTTTAAAAGGGGAACATGTCTATTAATGAGTATTGTTTCAGAGAGTGGCATTAATGTGAAAGCAACTTGCTGAAACTACTTTATGAAACAGTGGATAATTCACTTTTCCCCACTGTTGCGCAACCTTGGAGTATATAAATTTAAGTCAGTGGGGTGTGGGAGAGTTGGAGGAATTGCACCCCTTCTAAAAAAAGATTTTTTTATGAAGATCACTGAAAGTGGTTTCAGCTATTTGTTTTCAAGTTGCCAGGATTGCCTGAAAGGGCATTTGATAGATCCACATGTATCCTTTGAAATTAAGGGCATTATATTACATTACATTATATATTGTTGACAGTGGAAATGATAAGATTGCCCAGCCCATTTGTGCAGACATATCAACCTGTAGCTGCCCCACCCATTCTTTTCCTTGAAGCTCCTCACCTTTCTCAGGCACCCTTGAAGGCATCTGTCATCTTACAGTCCTTGATTCGCTTTGGAAGCATATTGTGCTGATTCGTTGCTCTTTCTAAAAAAAGTTCTTTCTGATGTCTAATCTAAAAGTTTGTGCCATTAGTATGAAAGTTGTGCATTCTCCTTCCCCCAGTCATTAACATCTTTTCTCCATGTTAAACACTTATACTGAAATGGCTGAGAAACTGTAGATTCGTCAAGAGATTTTACCTTTTTAGGTCCTTTTAGCATATGAGTCCTGATGCCTGTTTGTACACAAGGAAGACTTAGAACAACACTCAGAGGTACTGCTTATAAACCAGAGAACAGATGATTTCAGAACTGCATTTCACTGAGTGAAAGACAGTTGAAGTTAAAAACAGTGACAAGACTAGAAAGGTATTTATTTCTGAAGTTTTTAATGGTTTCCCTGTAAACTGAGAATTGCATTTAAGCATTATATTGGAGATTGGGAGATAGAAGGAATTGGGTTACCAGACATAGAAATATATTCTATAGCTTCTAATTTCAAGACCACAACTATGTTGTTAAGTCATGAATGCATATCTAATTGGAAATCATTGCATGAAACAAGTTGGTCATTAGCAGGAGAAATAAATCTTGATTTAGCAACTACAAATAACACTCAGCCCATTAAATATATATATATATATATATATATATATATATATATATATATATATATATATATATATATCCCATTAATATATACATACATTAGAAATATATGTAGCAGTAACATTAAATTAACTGATTTGGCTGATTTGATTTATATTAATAAGGTAGATAAAGCTTTTAGAAATTGCATGCATAAACACACTAAAATTAAAATGATTTTTTTCTTTTCTTCCTATAGCATCTCTTCTTAATTATTAAAAAGGACATACTTTCTAAGAATTATATAGATGAAAGATAATAATTTGATTTTTTTGTCATTAATTATTAAAAATTTTTAAGGTATTAAATTCAGGTTCAAATCTATAGACAGTTCATTACTAAAACTATAAAATGTCCATATTTTATGAGAGGCAACTATCATAAGCAACATATTGGGAATATGCCTAGTAGCTCCTTGGTTAGATACATAACTACGTATAACACTAGGATCAATGGGAATAATAAACATCATTAGAAATAATTGGAGTATTCTACAGGCATTACCAGATTTAGAAAAGTATATTGGTAATATACCACACTTTGCTTATAAAAAGGGCAGACATTTGAAACAACGGTTGTGTTATAAGGAAACTAATACCCTGAAACAAGAAATAAAAGTGAATAAAAAGGACACTGTTCCATGCCATAATTGCATTAACTATAAGTACATAGCACAGAATACGCATTTTGTTTATTTTGTTAATAATTAATAAAAATGTTTATTTTTGCTGTTTTGTTACATGTTATTTGATTAATACTGTGTATTTAGCAACATGTATGGTATGTCCTGCTTTTTATATAGGGAAACCTACTAGAAAGCTAAAAGTGAGAATTACAGAGCATTATTCAGATATTAAACATAGTATTATAACTAATTGCATTGTAGAAACACCATATTGATAATGGCACTGAGCATACATTTATGTTCAGAGTCATTCAGAAAATATTATCAAATTTAAGGGGTGGAGATCTTAATAATAAATTGGGAATTGCAGAATATAAATGGATAATTAGGCTTGAAGCTGATCATCGGCAATCAGTATCAAACCTGTTTTAAAATCAAAACAGATGAAACTCTGAAGTTAATTTTTCTTATGCTTTTTCCTGTGTTTATTATAGTTAGTTTGTACTTAGCAAGGTACATGTCTGCAGTAGTTAAACTTGGATATATTGGTGTTCTGCTATTATGTTACATAAAGATTGTACTTATATGCAACTTATGTATTATAACATATTAAATATCAGTTAACATTTTAAAGCTGAATGTGCCCTCAAATTCACATGCATAATTAATAAAACACATCCAAGGCTAAAAGGTTTGCTAATTAGTAATGAATATTATTTTGAATTCATTTAAATGTTTTTATCTTATAAAGATGAACTGATTATAGAATTATTATGAGCAGCATTTCTCTAAAATTGTCTTAAAGCTGTATTATGATCTTGAATGCACATGGATATTTTTAAAATTTGACCAGTTAGGTAGTGCCATTTGATCTTAGTCCTTGATTGGAAGAAAAAAAAATTGAGCCTATTGGCCACTAAAGGTTGTAGTATGTAACTCTTTAGAATAAGGATCGTTCTGTTTAGTGTATGAAAAGATCATTCTTATGCATGTGCATAATTAACAAATAATATTTAAAATCAATAGTTAGTTAACATGTTATTCTGAATGAGTTTAAATGTTCTTGTTTTATAAAGATTAATTGATTTCATAACTATGTGTGGTATGTTTCCAAGTTTTTTTTAGTGTTTTATAATGACTGCCAATGAATGTGGCTATTTCTGAATTCTGACCAATTACATAGTGCCATTTAATTTTTGGCCTCAGTTGGACAAAAAAGTTAAAAGTCTGAGCCTATTGGCCATTAAATATGTAGTGTGTAATTTTTTCAGAAAAGGAATCATTCTTGTTAGTACACAAAATTATCATTCTTATTGTTAGATAGGATTGCAAGACTTATTTATGTCTCATATTAAGATTTTTTTTCATAAAAGTTCATAAAATAGTAGGAATTCAAATGAATCCTGTATTTGCTATTGCAGTACTCCTAAAATGTATGCCTTTGACACAACCTCCTTGTGTCTGCTCATGGCTGCTAATGAACATCATTATCTTTGGGTCTGAAGTTTTTGTCTTCATTTGTTCTTTAACCTGTGAGTCTCAGATCTGACATTGGATTCAACTTGGCTGTATACTGCAGCCTTGGAGCCAAAAACAGAGCTCCTCCTATGCTATCCATAATGTCCCACTCTACCTCCACCCCTCAGATCCATTTGTTGCTCATCTGAAATGACATGGGGTCCAGTCTCTGAACTTCCTCCAGGGAATTTCAGTGATTTTTTGGGGGAGTGTGAGTGTATTTTTTCTTATCTTTTTTTCACTTCCTACCTCCTATCTCTTGTTAGCAAAAAAAAAAAAAAAAAAACAGTAAAGTAAAGTAAAAGTAGTATCTCTTTTCTCTCTCTCTCTCCTCCAACTTCTTAGAGGGTGCTTTTTTGTAGCAGCAGTTGTTCTGTCATGACTGATTCAAAGCCAGCAGACTTCAAGAAATGCACATGGTATAGGCATAAAATTCCACCTTCTGATGCCCACACTCTATGCATGGTTTGTTTAGGTGTGCCCCATTTAGATTCCTCCTGTTTTGTATGTGCTGGCTTTAATCAGCTCACCCTTATTGACTGGAGGAACAATTTAATCCTGAAGGGCCTTCTCCCTGCCTCATTTTCTTCTTCTGTAGCTACATCAGGGACTCAAACCCCCACAAAAAAAATCAGTGACAAGGGTCTTGACAAACCCAAGGAAAAAGAAAAGGATAAGTCCAGAAAGCAGTGTCCCAATAGAGCTTTGATTCCTGCAGGAGAACCACCTACCAAATGTCAACGACTGACTACTTCAGCTTCACCCACTCAGCTCCAATCTCCATGTTTCTCACCATTGCCGACGGGCCCTCTCCCAAAGTCTCTTCTGTTGGTGTCACTCAGGCACCACTCCAGTACAGGATTGACAGCTTCTTCTGCCAGGTTTTCCAGAGCCTTTCAGAATTAAAAGTAGACAGGCTGATGAGGACATTTCTGAAGGTGCTGATTCAGTTGGGAGTTTTGCCTGTTCCATCACCCTCTGGCGTAAGCACACAGCCTACCTTTATGCCTGTATCTCCTTCCCTGATCTGACCATCAGCTTTGGAGCACTATGGTCTGAGGATCCTGAGTTTTGAGACATCAGTACTTGTGCTTCAACGCCGACCTCACCTTGAGTGGTTCGGCCCCAGTTTTGTTGGGCCCTACAGACTCTCAGAGCTGTAGCTTTGGCATTGGGTCCAAGGGAATTAGCTTCAGCTGCCAGGCTTTCAGAGCTGTCCCTTCCCCTCAGTGCCTCGGCTCTCAATAGAGTGGCTTCAACTCCACCTTTGGCACCAGGAGCGGCGGGGATTCATTGGGCTTCCACATTGGTGCCTTCAGTCCCTAAGGAGTTGCCCTTGGAGTCTTTTTCTCCCTCAATCTTCGAAGTAGTGGAGACAGTTCTCTCGGCCCCATGACAGCCTTGACTCTCCCTCGTCAGACCTGACTCCTCTCCCTTCTAAGTTGGCCATGCTGGATTCCTCTCTCCTGTCTCCTGCAGAACAGCCTCTTCCAAGAAGATTTCAGGCAGCTTCTCATCAGGAGCACCCAGAGTCTTCTGACACCTTCCCCTGAACTTCCCCCTGAGGAGGTGCACTGGAAGCATATGTGCTAAAGGAGGCACTTGAATTCCCTACCAGAATCTCTGACAGAAGATATGGGCATGGATGAAGGGGAGGAGTCCCCCAGATCCCCACCTGAGGATGTCTCTTTTGGAGACATCATGGAAATCCTTCAACAGACAGGTTGGTGGTCTTCCCACAAACCCAGCTCTGATGAGTCCACATTCCTGGAAGCATTTGGAGCAGGTACATTTACATCCTGGGTCCCCCCTCCTGTGGATCCCCTGATTGACTTAATATCCTGCAGAGCTTGGAAGGAACCAGACACAGTAGATCCCATTCCTAAGCACCTGGATAAGATACTTAGCAACCCCCTGGACAGGTCCCACTGGACAAAGGGTGTCCCAGTTGATGCAATGGTGGTTGCAGCAGCCACAAAGTAAGAGCTGGCACAGGACAGCTCTTCAGTCCATCCTCCTGACAGGGAGTCAAGGGTAATGGACAGATTCTATAAGTGGGTCTACTCTTCAGCAACCTTTTCTCTGCATGGGCTGAATTATCTGGCACATGTGATCAGACTTTAGAGAGACCTTGTTAAGGAACTCTGCTTCTGTCCTGGGTTCCATATCTGAAGAAGACAAAAAGATCTTCTCCTCCAGAATGGCCACCCTCCATTCTATATCCAACATGTCCATGAGGCTACTTTCACAAGTGGCAGAAGGCAACTCAAGGGCAGCCAGTTTGGGTTTTGCCATTAGGCACCAAACCTGGATGTGGCTATGTAAGTTCTCGGAATGCTTCAAGGTGTTCTTCATCAATGCACCCTTTGACAGATCATCTCTTTTTGGTCCCATGATTAGAAACACTCTCTCCCAGAATGAGAAAGATGGAAAGACAAAGACCTTGTCTGCTGTTGGAATACCCTTTTCTACCCCACAACATTCCTATTTCAGGAATCAGCATGGTGGTAAGAAGCTATGGTTTTGAAAGTCTCTAGGTGTTTTCCAGGACTCGCAGGAAGACTATTCCTCCAGAAGCAGAGGAGGAAATGATTCCAATGTCAGGTGCTACCCCCACAGCTGTGGGGGTCTGCAGAATCAAGGGTCTTAACATATGGTCTCAGACAGGTGCTTTCAGCAATCCTGAAATATTGCCTGACTGCTTTACTCTGGAGATGGTCAGGGGATATCTTTCCTTACACCCAACAGCCTGGGAAGCCATCACTACTGATCACTGGGTGTTAAAAATAATACCCAGAGGTTACACCATCCCATTCTTTAAATCCCCAAGTCTGAGACAAAACCTATCCCATGTGCCACCCAATCAAAGGGAGGCAGTAGCCATAGAAATCGCAAATCTGCTGGCAAAAAGAGTCATCCAAACTATCTCCCAAAACCAATTTGGATTGGGCATCTATTCAAGATTCTTTTTGGTGCCAAAGAAGATGGGGGACATCAGTCCAATTCTGCATCTCACTTCCCTAAAGAAATGTGTTGCCAAAACGAAATTCTGAATGGTTACAATACAGTCCATTCTGCCCTTTCTGCAGAAAGATGATTGGATGTGCTCAGTAGACCTTCAGGATGCGTACTATCACATCAAGATGGACAAATGCTCCAGAAGGTTCCTCTCCTTCTAGCTGGGAGCCAATCATTTCCAGTTCAGGGTACTCCCCTTTGGACTCATCACAGCTGCAAGGTGTTTACCAAAATGATGACGGTAGTTGCAGCTCACCTGAGACTGCTCAGATTACGTATGATTCCTTATTTGGATGATTGGCTCCTCACTGATCCCACCAAGCATTGACTTTTTCAGGCCAAGGATTGTCTCCTTCACATAGCCTCAACCTTGGGCATAACTATCAATCTTGTAAAGTCCAAAACAGATCTGGTCCAGGTCATCAACTTCATAGGGGTCTGACAGGACACAACACAGTGTACAGCTATCCTTCCCCCGGACAGGATTCAGTCCCTTCAACTACATGTAATCCACATTCTTTCTGACCATCCTCCCCCGCTTTTCCCATTCTCAAAGCGCTGGGTTCGATGGCAGCTACTATAACTCTTCTGACATTGGCTCACCTTCACATGAGGGTACTTCAGTGAACCCTAGTGGTGCAATGGTCTTTTCTCAAACTGCCCATGGACTATCCCATAAGACTATCTTGAATCTGCAAGGAATCACTTATATGGTCACTTCAATCTCAGCATCTTTATGTAGGACAACCTTTCATTCCCCTTCCTCCCAAGCCCACAGTGACCATGGACACCTCTCAGCTCAGGTGCGGGGCATTGGCTGGGTCAGACGGTCCAAGGCACCTGATCCTCCTAGAGACCAACTTGCATACAAATGTCCTGGAGATGAGAGCAGTCCTTTTAGCATTGCAAGCTTTTTGTGTCTCTCTTCCCACGGGGACTATTACTATGCAGACAAACAATATGTTGTTTTTTTGGTACATCAACAAGCAGGGAAGAACTAAGTCCTATCCCCTATGTCAAAAAGCCATGAGACTGTGGGAATGGATGATCTCTTCCAACTGCTTTCTAGTGGTAATGCACATTTTTGGGAAGTCAAACATTCTTGCAGACAAGCTCAGCAGAACCATTCTGATGCCTCACAAGTGGTCTCTCAGTCTATCAGTGGCAGACATGATCTTTCAGAAATGGGGTCATCCTTGCTGCGATCTCTTCATCTCTCCTTCCAACACCAAATGCAGTGAGTACTTTGCCCTGATTTCCCCCTCCGGGGGAGTCCCCAGAGACACTCTGGTCCATGCTTGGCCCCCCAGTCTACTTTATGCCTCCCCTTCCCTGATACCAAAATATCTCCAGAAAGCTCAGAGGTTGAAGTGCAAAGTCATCTTCATTGCCCCTTTCTGACCTTGACAAGTTTTGTTCCCCTTCCTGTGCTCTCATTTTGTATGTCTTCCCTGGACTCTCAATCCCATTCCTGATCTTCTGTCCCATCCTTCGGGCTGCCCACATCCAGATTACTCATCCTGAAGCTAACTGCTTGGCTGCTCTACTTTCTCTGAAGGCTCGAACTCCCAGGATATCCTCTCCTGTTCAGAAGATTTTGATTGCAGCTCATAAGGCCTCTACCAGGAAAATGTACTCTAGCAAATGGAAGAGATTTTCTATCTGGGCAAAGTAGCACCAGTTAGATCCTTTCATGGCTCGGCTCATATTCCTGCTATTCTGGATTTCTTGGCTCACATTTTTAACAATGGTGCTAGCTTTTCTACAGCTAAGGTACAGCTAGAAGCCATTTCAAACTTCCATATGGGTGAAGATTCTACATCCTTAGCATCTACAAAAATATGTAAGACATTTTTAAGGGGAAATTTTCTACTTTGGCCCCCAGTCAAGGATCCTGCCTCTCCTTGGGACCTCACTTTAGTGTTACAAGCCTTAGTTTCTTCCCCCTTTAAACCAGATGCCACAGCTGATTTACAATTTTTGTCTTGGAAGACAGCTTTCTTAGTGGCTATCACCTCTGCTAACAGAGTCTCTAAACTACAAGCCTTGTCCATTAAGCCTCTTTATCTTATCTTCCACAAGGACAGAGTGACTGTTCGCACTAATCCTTCCCTTATGCCCAAGGTTGCTTCAGAGGCTAACATTAACCAAGTTATTAATCTCCCAGTCTTTTCTCTAATTTTCAGAACAAGGGAGAGTACAAGCTTCATCTACTTGACTAACACAGGCAGCTACGATTTTACTTGGATAGGACAAAAAACACCAGAAAATCAAACCGATGTTTTGTTTCTTCTGCTAATTCTAGCTTAGGAAGACCAGCCATTAAAGTGACTTTAGCTAATTGGATTTCAAAGTGTTTTGCATTGGCATATTCGAATAAAGGAATTCATGTACCTGCTCAAATAAAGGCCCATTCTACTAGGTCTATTTCTACCTCTGCAGCCTTTTGGTCCAGAGTTCCAATCAATGACATTTGTTTAGCAGCTACTTGATCTTCATCCCATTACAAATTGGATGTCTGTTTCAGGAGCAGGGTTTCCTTTGGCTCTGCTGTGCTTCAGAATATCTTTCCATGAGGGCCACCCAGGGGATATGTAGCTGGGGACTCTGTCCCACAGGCTGAAAACCAAATGAAGACAACAACTTCAGATAAAGAAGTTATGTTCTTGCTATAACATTCCATCTGAGTTGTTGCTTCATTTATTATCAACCTTTTGCCCCCTCCTTCCCATACATCTTAACCTCTCAGTGTAAGAAATCTGGACAAAGCCAGAAAGAATGGGGGGACAAATGCCCAAAAATGGGGACAGAATTAAAATATTGCTCCTATAAACATAGAAAGTTGCTAGAATAACAGGTTTTACTTCAATATGTATTTTCTGAAGGATATAAAGTCTGAAACTCAAATGTCTGTCATTATTTAGTAATATTAAGTGACTTCAATGATTTGCCAGAAAACCACAAATTTTATGAGGAACAGTCCAAAAATATGAGGCAAAAATCTGAACATTCTGGAAAAATCTGTGCAGCTGAGAGGTATGCTCCTTCCCCCTTCCTCAGGTCTTGAGAGGACTTGGCAGAGGTTCACTCAGGTCTCTCCTACTTTCTATATCACTCGAGCCCCTGATGTACATTTCCGTATAATGTGACTGATGCTTGATTGAGCTTAGGGAATATTTTGTTCTTATCAGCAGCAAACTCGATCTGAGAGGTGGAGGGAGAGTGGGGCATTATGGGTAGGATAGGAGGAACTCGGTTTTAAACTCCAAGGCTGGAGTATACGGCCAAGTCAGATCCAATGTCAGATCCAAGACCCACGGGTTGAAGACAAATGAATCAACAACTCAGATGGAATGTTATGGTAAGAGCATAACTTCTTTCTTTTTTGACCAACTGAATAGTGTCATTTAACTTTCTAATTCAATTGGTCAATTATTGGCTATTAAAATTTGTAACATTTTCTGGAATATGAATCGTTTTAAAATTCTGAATTAAGTTTTTCATTGCATATTTTATATGAAATTAATATTTTTGTTATGAAATAATTGATTTATTTTAATTATATAAATTATGCTTAACAAAGTTAAATGCAATTTTTCTAATTACGTTTTCCATTTGATTGGTTGGCTGTAGCATCATGCATTTTACTATAAATTGGAGGGAATTGAATATTGTTTCATTACATACTGATTAAGGTACTTCATCCTGAAAGCTTTATGATGTGAATTGGATTTTACATTAAACTGAGTTTTATTCGTATCTCTGGCTTCATGAATCCAGTTTTCTTTGAGTTGTTTGTTGGACTTCACCATTGACCACATTCGTGTATTTACCTGTTTCTTCTTTGTGCATCCTATCACCATTCTCAGATATTTCATCTCCATCACCTCTAGCTTTCTCATCTGCTCTGCCTTTACTGCCCAGGTTTCTGTACCATACAGTATTACTGGTCGCACCACTGTTTTGTACACCTTATTCTTCAGCTTCTTTGTCATTCTTTGTCATATACTACACCTGAGACTCTATGACAGTTGGCTGCAGCCCCTATGATTCTAGTTTTGACCTCTTCATTCAAACTTCCCTTATCCTCAACCATCCCCCCAGATACTTGAGGCTGTTAACCAATTCCACTGTCTTCCCTTATATCATAGTTCTCAGCTTCTTCTGATTTCTCCAGTTTGCTGTCATTACTACTGTCTTATCTGTACTTAGTTTCATCCCATGTGCCTTCAGTTTTGCATTATATTCCCCTCTCCTTTGCTGAAGTTCTTGCTCAGTCTGCCTGTAATGCCACATCATCTGCATATAGCAACCTTGTTGATCTGTCTCCTCCGGCCTGTTTGCTAATGCAGTCCATCGCCAGTATGAACAGCAGTGGGTTCACAGCTGAACCCTGGTGCACACCCACTCCCAGTGGGAACCCCTCTGTGGGACTGAACACTGGTCATACTTGAGTCACTGGGTCCTTGTACATAGCTTGCACTAACTCTACCAATGTTTCTGGGACATCAAACCACAGCATTACTGCCCAAATCAGCTTTCTTGGGACCTTGTCATATGGTTTCTCCAAGGGTAGGAATACCCAGTTGGACTCTTTCCTCATCTTGAGCTTCTTCTCAACTATCTGTCTTACTGCAAACATCAGGTCAGTTGTGCTGCATCCTGATCTGAATCTAAACCGTTCATGTCCCATCTTACTTTCTACTACTCTGTGCATTCATTTATCTGTCACCCTCTCCAGAACTTTCATACAATGTGACAGGAGTTTGATACCTCTGTACTGCCCACAGTTGTGGATGTTCTCTTTGTTCTTGTACACTGGCATGAGTATGTTTATTCTCCAGTCATCTGGGATACATCTTTCTCTTCACACTGCTATACGTACCCTCAGAAGCCATTTCTCCCCTATCTCACCCAGCATTGTTATCATATCTGCTGTGACCTCATCTGAGACTGCTGCTTTCCCTGACTTCATTTTCCTTAGTGCTATTCTTACTTCTTCTAGGGTTGGCTTCACTTCTTCTCTCATTGTAGTCTTTATCTGGGGCAGTACAGCATCTGTGGGGTTTTCTTCATTCAGAAGCTGCTGGAAGTACTCCTTCCATCTGCCGTTGATGTCCTGTGTACTGGTGAGCAGGTTGTTGCTGGCATCCTTTATGGAGGATGTCTGACTATCTTCTTTGTCTTTCTGTCTTTATCTTGCAACCTGATATAGTTTCTTTGTGGCACCTACTGAGTGACTTTCCAGAAACTGGTAGAGTGCTTCTGATGCCCTGTTCTTTACTTTTGCAACTCCTTTCTTAGCTTCGTTGTTAAACAACTAGTATTCCTTCCTAGCTTGGTCCATCTTTGCCATCTCCCACTTTTTCCTGCACTCCATCTTTCTTTTGATGACTTCCTGGACCTTTGCATTTCACCACCAGCTTTCCTTATGTTCCTTATTTCCATACCTGACTTGGCCATATATCTGTTTTGTAATCCTCACACATGCTGTTTTGAGGCACTGACATACTCCTACAGCTCTACCTATTTTCTTCACTTCTTGGGGTGTTAGAGACTCGAGTAAGTCATCTTCAGCCTACACTCTGTTGACCATAGAGCCTTCTCTGCCATTGCTTGCAGCTGATTTTGGCAATCAGTGGCTTATGCTGTAGGCTGACTGTTTCACTGGAGATGACTTTGCAATTACTGATTCTGCCGCAGTGCCCTTTCCTTACTAGGAGGAGGTCTACTGAGTTGCATGTTGGTCACTCTTGTATGTGATCTTGTGACTGTCTCTTTTTCTGACCGATGTGTTAGCTACTATCAAGCTATTTGCAAGACAGAAGTCTAGAATGGCCTCTCCTTTTTTCATGCTGCCCACCCGTGCGGACATAGGCAGCTTTCATATCCTATTCTGTCTATCCTGATATGTGCATTCAAGTCACCTATTATCAACACCAACTCATGCTGTCCTGCTTTATCTAGTAGGTCCTGCAACTGCTGTATGAATGCATTCTTTTCCTCACTATCACAGCCAGGCTGTGGGGCATAGGCTGAGATTATGAATACTGCCTAATCATTTCGTAGTGTTAACTGATTTACAGTAATTGCTGATGAAATAAGATTTTACTGAAAACTGTGATGTCACATGTATGTTGTGATGCTGCTAATGTTACCATTATATTGCATATTAATTTTGTCTGACCCATCTGGAGCTAACACTTCTCAAATAAATATTTCATACATTCATGTTGACTGCAGGTTAACTGCAAATCATTTCTTGAGTGAGTAGTTTATGATTATGATGTGTCAAATGAAAGAACAGATGCTATCATTTTTTTTAAATTCCAGACTCTGATGACAGATCATTAAGTGTTTGTGTTGTATAAGTCATCAATACATAAATATTGTTTGTGTTTCACAGTGGTAGATAAATAGTCCCCTCAAAGTGTACTTATAGCATCCAGCCTTGTTACTCAGCTTGCAGTCTTACCTGAGAAATGTGTTTGATTACTGATATTTCTTTGATGTGAGCTGCAGAAATGTTCAAAAATCCAACTCTGGTTAATAGCAGGTAAACATTTTGAAAAGGTTGCAGTCACCAGGCAAAACATTCACTCATCCTAAAGGCCAGATTTCATAAGCCTTGCTCTCTGTGTAAGTGCCTTACTTTGGTGTAAGGCCAGTCTATAAACATGCTTGCACAGAGCAAGATTCCAAAAGTAATACTCAGATGTATTGATTATAAGCCAGAGAAGTGAATGTTGCAGAACTGGATTGCATTGTGTGTAAGAAAGAAAAAGTCAAAACAGTTCCTCGCTTACACCGAAAGCAAGTCTTTTGGAATCGGACCGTGAGAATCAGATTTTATAGTACATTTGGTATGAATATACACATTTTTCATGTAGTACTGCAAGACATAGGTTAAAGAACTCTACTGGAAAGTATAACTATCAGCTTTTTTAAAGAAAAAATATATAAAGATTGAGAAACATTATTGCAATAGTGTGCAAATATTGCCAAACAGAAATAATAGTGCAATTTAAACAGTCAGTATGTTTCTCTAAGTAACACAAAAATCACAAAAAATAAGTGTGTTGGAATGGCTTTCATTTTGAGAACAGGTGACTTCCCAAATGAAAAGCAGATAAGCTATCTCAGTGGCTGTGTTTTATGAAGTAGTCTCAGATGACTAGCAATCACATTTGGTGGTCACTTCATTTGCCCTGTTCAGTGTTCCTGCCTCCCCCACATGCAATAGTAGGGTAAAGGTCATGAAGGGAAACCAATGTGTTTTTTACCTGGCGTACTGAAGTAGCATCTGGTTTGTGCAAAGGAGAGAGGTTTTGTACAATAATCAACATTTCTGAGAAATACCATGTCAGGCAGTTTATACTCCCTATAGATATGGGGCAGAATAACAGGTAGCAATATCAGTAATAGTTTGCTAATGTTAAAGGCAGATCATACAAGAGTGCAAAAGGTGATGGCTTGCATTGTCAATGTGTGTATATCAGCACAGATGGCTGTCCTAGCATTTCATACGTTCACTACAGTAAGCAGATTGTTTCATAGCCAGCAGTAAATCAATGGAGCAGAGAAATAAAATTGTTTTGTAGCCTGAAGTAAAGCTATGGCACAGAGAAATAGCATATCTAGTAATCAGTGTTCCCCATCCTGAGGATGTGGGCTTTGAAGAATTTGTGAACTGTGATCTGTACACCTTAGTTGCACACAAAGCAGAAAATCTTACAGTATTTACAGTATATATAGTTCTCGTACTGCAAATTCATAAAAAATATAGTGTCTCAAAAAATAGTGAGAGGAGGATAACTGTAAGACAGAGCTAGACATAGGGATGGATAAAGTGTTAGCAATCAGCAGGAACAAAATGTACAAGTAAGGTAAAGTCAAACAGGAGACAAGGGGCCATTTCACAGGAGTCTAATGAAAGGCATTTGCGTGAGATACGCATTGAAGAACATATGTCAAAAGACAGTCGTCTAACATATACTACATGTAAATGAGTAAGTAAGCAATAACAATGGTATCAGCTCACAGTAGCTACAAGAAAACTGTATAAATCCAAAATCTTCTTTGCCACAGGTCATTTTTTTTCCTCAAAAGTCAGTGAGGTCTCAGAATTAGAATTACATTTGTGGGCATGCAGACGGCACAAATCCTATTACTGGTAAAGTTTATGTTTTATGCTTAGTATCCCGGTGTCTTGGAATAGTCAGATCTAGTGAAACAATGTCATCATTCTTTTTGGGAACATGACTTTTAAAAAGTTAGGGATAAATGAGTTTCATTATACAGTCTCTTTGAAACTGGTTTGGTTGAGTAAGTTTAATTGGCTACTACTTTAATCGTAAACTATCCAGTGTTAAGGGCAAGTCTGAGGAACTGAAAGGATAAAGTAGTTCCCCAAACATGATGGTTGCATGATCTTGAAGTTAGTATATTTGGCATTGTGTGAGAGTGGGCAAGGGGCTTACCCAACCTCACACACACACACACACACACACACACACACACACACACACACACACACACACACACACACACAAACTACTTTCATTTATTATCTTGTGAAAGTCATTGTGAGTTGTTGTCTTTATGTTTATGATATTTTGTGAATTATTGCAGTTCTCTTCCTGTCATATATATCCCAATGTTAAACTAGAAGGTGTTTCATAGCAAGAGAGCACAACAGCAACCAGCTATAGCTTTTTACAGAATGGTCAGGAAGAACCACACTCTCCCTGCTAGTCAGTGACATCTGAAGGATAAAAACAAGGAAAACAACCAACCCAAAAGATGGGTGAGAAACTCATGTTTAAGTTTTTTTTTTTTTTTGCATCTGTCCCATTATGAATTTGCTCTATATTCAAGAACAGCCAGTTTATCTTACTCCCAAGTGACTATATAAGAGATGAAAATGTATGGACGTCTTTAAAATTAAGCTGAAAAGAAGTTGTGGATGAAGAATCAGAGCACTGGAAGTAAAAGTTTAGGATATAAATGAGGAACTGCATAAAATAAGAGGAGGAGGGACAAATTAAAAGTATAGTGGTATGAAAAGAAGGTTAAAAAAAATAAATAAATCACAGAAATATGTCAGTCCTTGAAAGTGATAAGACCTGGATTTATTGTCTGAATAATCAGAAAATGAAAGAAACCCATTGATAAACTCCTGAAACACAGCTTTACAAAAGTTGTCCTTACTCCTGCATTCAGTTTCTACTTTTGCTTGATATTTGAAGCAAATGTGCACCATGTGGTTAGAAGTCTAGTAGAATATACAAATGGTTGCTGATATTTTTCCTTCTGTGTACTTATTTCTGGATTCCACTTAGTCTATTTGCAGTTCATGTAATGTGGTTTGCATCTTTATTGGTACGCACACTTACTGAACATCCAATGAGCTCATAACCCTTGCCACTTAAAATCTCACTCCTATTCCACTTAATTGCTTGACATAAATGTTTTATTTACTTTGTAAATGTGATTATGCAAGCATTGCCCAACAGCAGGTAGCCCTCCTCCAGAGATCTTGGTGTCCTCCTGTGAGTCCTAAGTTTCAAATTACAAGATCCTATCCACCCTGTGATTTTCTGTTAATCCCCAGTTAACATCTTCAATAGCTAGAGAGGAACTAAAGACAAAATTCACTATGGGTCTACAGTTGTTCTCAAAAGTCTTATTATTTATTTATTTTTACATTTGTTAACTGGGTAGGTGTACTGGTCCGAGGACCCTTTTCAGGAGTGACCCAGGCTGAAAAGCAACATAAAGCAAACATTTACAAAGAAGAAAAAATGCAGTTTTTTTAAGTTGTAACTAGAGGCAAGAATGCAAAGCAAATTCTAATATTAAAACAAGAAAATAAGTACTTGAAAGAAGAAAAAATGTAACAATGTGTATGTACAAGTTTGTAAAATAGGCACAGTTTTATCAATAATTATGTACCATTCAAAATATTTATATAGTGGCAGGAAATATAATAAGCAGTAAATTTAAAAGCTAATGTGAAAGTCTTGGAGGTGTGTGTAGGAGTGACAATGGAAAGTATCATTGCCATGGCATCAAATGATTTGTGAGGCTTACAATGATGTGAAAGTAAGAAAAATAATAGTAAACTGGAAATAAGAAGGCAAGTGAAATATGTGCATAATGCTGTAAGGAGGCGGCGAGAGTGATACATGGTGCAGTAGGGAAGTAAAAAGGAATTACTGAGGTCTGTTAGAAGTGGGAGGGGGTGATAAAGGGGGAAGTGGAAGAATAAAGAGAAATTAGTGATGTATATATATATATATATATATATATATATATATATATATATATATATATATATATATATATATATATGCAGGTAGAAGTCTATATCAGTTCACTGAAATGGCTGAAGTTTGAACACAATATGTTCGAACTTTTAACCACGAAGTACAAAAACATCAAAGTCTTAGAACAGCAATTTTTTTCCCAAGGAAAAAAAATCACTGTTCCAAGAAACACACACACAACACAAGCACACCAAAAAAACAGCAATCCACACACAAACACTTAAAATCCTACATCTAACCCTACACTAAACTGTACATACACTACTATCTATCCACTTACCTTAACCCAAACCCTAACCGTAAGGTCCGTCACTATTGCACACTCACCTGACCCGCGCACTAACCCTAACTCACCTATCCCACCCTAACCCTATAATCTGTCACTATCACACACCCACCTCACCTGCGCCCTAACCCTAACTCACCTAACCCTAATGTCCACACAATCGCACACTTACCGGAACCCAACCCGTAACTTCCCACCACAGTCCTGATAATCGTGAAGCCACAGAAACAGCCCACCGAATTCTTTCCCTGGGAAAGAATTTGGTGTTCCACGGCTTCGCGATAATCAGTGTTTGAACTTCACAGTTCTAACATCTGGTGTTCAATCGTCAGCCGTTTCGACGGACTAATATAGACCTGCAGGTAGTGCATTAATCTTATGAAATATATATTGTGAGGTGAGGGAGATATTGCACTCATCGCGAGACTGTGCTATACCAGTATCATGTGTGCATGTGTGTTTTGATTTCCATGTTTGTTGAAATAATGATATAGATTAGAATCTCTTGTACGTTTGTTCTGTGAGTCCTTGTGAAAGTAGATTGACATGATATTGTCAGGACCTTGATCCCAGACCTTTGGTGCTAACTTATTAAAGGCTGTTTCAATGGCTACTAGAGTGTCTGTTGGTATTGTATGTAGGCTATGCTCAGTGTTTCTTAATGTGTAAGTATGGTTCCTGAAATGCAGAGAGCTCTTGAGAGGTCAGCAGTAACCATTGTTTAGGAGTCTATATGTTAGATTGTTCAGTAGGGAGGAGGCTTTGCTGACAGTTGTAACCAGTTACATTTACTTATAGTATGGCAGTGGTGTTTGTAGCTGGAAGAGAGGTATATAAACCTTAATATGTTTTATGTCCTCTGTAAGCACTGTAAATTTTGATGGGATTGCAGTGCTAACAGGTAGAGACAATATTTGAACCTGGGCAGTAGTAAATTGATGGAAATAGCTTTTGTAACCTCTAATATAAGTAGACCTGGAGTTGGGTGATTACTTTCTGAGTATGTGCTTCATTGTGAGATAAAAGCTTAGCGTCTTGTCTAGCAGTAGACCCAGACATTTTTGTTGAGTGATGTAAGGTAATTGTTAATTATTTGGGTCTGGCATCTACAATGGTTGAATAGGAGATAGTCATCTGCATGTACCGAATAACATGACTATTGATTTTTTTTTATATTTAGTATGACTTATTTGTACAGATCAATTCTGTATCAGTATCAAGTCATTTTGTAATGATTCTGCAATCTCTTGCTGTACTGCTGATGGTCTGTTAATAACAATGTCATCTCTATAAAGAACCGTACTTAATTATGGTAAGTCCCATCAGAAGTCGTTTATGAATAATGAGAAGGGAGCAGTCCTAACGCTGATCCTTGTGGCACCCCCATTGATGCTGACATATGTTTTGAATGGCAGATGCCACTAATTGCATTTTAAACTGTATTACGGTATGGTCATGCTTTCTGATAATATACTTTGTGGCCTCTGTGACATTTTGTGTCTACTGATTGTTGTTGTGTTGCCATTTTTGACTCTTCATCTTCACTCACTCTATCAATAGCAATGTGTTTGCATATTAGTTAAGGTAAAACTTAAGGTGCATGGTTTTATTCTGAAATTTGATAATTGGCTAGGGTTAACAAGGGCAGTTAGCCTAGTATGACCCTATATAAAGCTGTCTTCTTTTGCTAATGCAACATATTTGAATAAGTTGCTTTGATCTTATTTTACTGTTTGTTATGCCATCTATCTTATAGTGTGACATGGTATCTGAGTGTGGTATAATGTGTAAGTACCCCTAGACTCTCTCAGAAAGTTTTAAGTACCCCTAGATTCTCTCAGTAAGCTACCAATTAGAAATTATTTGTTGATCTGTTGTCTGGATTCATTGTCTTGTTCAGCTGTCTTGTAAATATTATTGCTGCAGGAGCATTGTTTTTCTGGTGCTGACTATACCTGCTAATTTAGGGTATGTACAGAGTGTTAATACTCCAGTAAAGTATGGTGGAATAATGTGTGCACTATGTAAATCCCTAAGAGCTTGCCTCTACCCTTGGTTCATTGTTTACCCCTAGTGTTTCTACTGTACCCTTGGTTATCCCTAGTTTTCCTACTCTGACCACAAATATGTCTTCACTTTCTTATCTAGGTAACTTCACCTTTGACTTGTAAGTTGCCTGTTACTGTCAACACAGTAATCTAGTTAGCTATAACCCTACTGAGGCCTGCCTACTAGCACTTGGGATACCGCAACAATGTAGTAACAACTTCACATTAACTGACAACCCTTTGCTCCTGTCAAGCACTTAAATAATTTGTGACAGATATAAATACTTGTCCAAGCTGTGGTCAAGGATCCCACTGCCTTCATGTGTCCGTAAACAGCACACCACCATCTCACTCCAACCCACTACTGTATCCACTTATGCTGCGATTTTAAAGAAATTGTTACCTAAGCCTCCTAGAAGCTATATTAATAAACCTAAGTATGTAACAATCAATCTGCTGACATCAAAAATCTGGACAAAGTCTCCTGAAATGTAGGTACAGCAGGCCAAAAGTTAGAACAACCAATTAACATGACATTTTGCATGCCTAATAATGTAACTCCTCCCTCTTCCAGTAGGACTGTGGAATACCACTGAGTAAAAGTAGTGTCCTCTGTCATTATCATAAGAATAATACTTGGTAAGGAATGTGATTGTTCATTTCTATATTGTAGTTTCACCAGAAATTCTATGTTCTACTTAACATGCACATTTCATCAAGTAGAGGCTGAGGTCCAGTGTCCATCTGTTTAACCAAGTGCAAATGTTGTTAAATCTACTGTATAACACAGTGAGGTAAAGCACACTCTAAAGCAGTGGAACCAGAATCATAGTTTGCTGGCATATGGGGGGTAGAGCCATAGAGTGGGTGGACATCAAAGCTATTACATTATTACTGTGGGAGAATTTTTTTCTGTTTTTGCCTTAAAAAGAGCTGGTATGCAATGCAGTAAAATGCAGCAAACCATTCTGATTACATACATCAGGTCTGTACTCATAGATGCCTTTGTTTAAACAACATCGGAACTGCTGATTGACATTTTTACCTTGGACAAGTCATTGGACTCCATTAGTAGAGATAACACAATCCTTCTGCTGAAGATAAGAGAGCAGATTGTCAGCTGCTAGAACCTTCCCATATCACCATCTTTCTCAGACCTGAGCTAGGTCACTGACAGTGGACAGAGAGAGTTTGTATCAGTAGCAGCGCAGTGACCTGAATTAACAGAAAATGAACTTAACTTTCTGGGTTATATTAGGATACTGGGTCCAAGTGGAGCCAGGAAAGGTAGAGCTGGGGACCTGATGAACTGTTTTGCAGGTGCCAGTTTTGGTGGAGTCCTGACTGGGTTGAACTGGTACAATGTAAATTGAGCAACATACAAAATGAAACAAGGAAAAACTTCAATGTATATTTATTCATCACTCACAAATGCAAACAACAATGTGAAACTTCATTGGATTATATTCTAACTCCTGGATTACTTTTCTCAAGGAATTCCATTTACAGTCAGGTACAGCAATGTCAGAGTTACTTATAAAAGTAGCAGGGTTTTCAGGGAACGTGAAGGTCCCCATGGAATAAAAAAAAAAAACAATCTAGTACAGTTACAGTAAATTTAGAGTTTCACAATTTTATTTAAAATTTACAGATTAAAATAGTTGAACAGTAATATATTGAAGCTTAGTCATACAGCCACATTACAAAGCACACCTGCAGTCATTTTGTCAGCCAGCACAGATCTAGTAGCTTGACTAGGCATCCTGCTCCTGATGTGTATTGCATGATGGGGTTGGGTATGTGTAAAAGGCCCTCTGCCATACCGAGTAGGGTGGTGTGCAGCCATCTAGCCCAAGTATGCACCCCTTCCCCTTGCACACGATAATAAAAGGGGTGGACAGCAAGTTAATGATGAACTGTAGGCTGTGACTTAATAGTAAGTCAGCAAGAGCAGAGAGGACTAAAAGGAACTGTAACAAGTTAAGAAAGACTGTTGTATTGTAATTGCACTGCTATATCAGATTAATTTACAATAACAAAAATGTATTTTAGTTTAATACTGCTTGTCTTTTTTCTAACAACTCTGTAGGCTACACACTAGCTTTATAACTCACTCTTTCCTTGGCTTCTGCTACACTTGAGTAGTAACCTACACAACCATACCAATTTAAAATCTCAGCAATTCTCTCATCTTTCTTCCAAAAGGGAATGCCCATGTCACACTCCAACATAACCCCTCTCAAACCCCTCTCTTTTCTACCTTGCACTGTAATCATTACCAATTACCATCTACTATTGCTTATATCTCAGCCAAAGACAATCTCTCCCCTACCAGGGACTGATCTTCTCTCTACTATCTGATGTACTATACTTTCCAATATAAATATACTGATACCTTCTCCATGCACAAGGTTCACCTTGCCTACTGAGGGCTAGTAACTATATGTTTAAATGTTACTCTACTAAGGGCTTATAACTTAATGTTTAATTTTCTGTATGAACTGTGTTTTTCTATTGTAACATGTAACATGCAATGTCTTGGAGCTTTTCTCCCTGGGCCTCCACTGAAAATGGGCTCTTTATGGTCCAGTGGACTTCCCTGGTCATCAAACTTAAACAAATAAATAAATAAATACATAATTGCTAGAAAATGTTCATGCAGTGTGCCCAAGAAGGCTTTTTAAACAAAGATACTATCTACAAAAGCAGCTTAGTACCTCAAGAGTCATGTGTTCTTTTAGACTGACTTACTTATTCATCTTCCCTACATCTTCTGACTGTTCCCAATACATCATTCTGCTAGTCGGCCAATACATACTCATGAGATCTGTCATTGCCTTCAGTGCTTCATGACAGGACTCCAGGACCACAATCTTTCCTGCCTGACTGTTTGCATACTCCCATCATTCGTATAGGATACAACTACAGTATAAATTAAGTTGCAGTTGTGGTCATGACACCAGTAACACCATTGTGTTGGTGATGCTGTGGGACTATGGGGTGAGATGATGACATGATGTCTAGTGAGGGGTCAAGTTGTAACAAACTGTAATTTAAAGGGACTACTACTTGTTATTTTAAGTTTAAATTCTGTATAGCTTAGCCTTATAGGGGCACTTCCATATCTGCATTTACATCTGTAGTCTTTCCATCCATAGACTTTCTATCCTCCCACAGAAAATGTCTTACTGACTATGACCTTACAGCCCTTAGATCTTCATACTGCCCACATGAATATGGTGCTTATTGGTAGCTCATTAGGCAGACTGATACTGCTCTCACCAAGCTGGATGAGGACAGGGCTACCATCAGGTGTTTCCTGTGATGCCAGGATGCATGATATGACAAGGGCAATTAGGTGTCTCCTCTCCTGCAATATGACTGTTAATGATCTTAGATACTCTACCCTAGGAGATATGCAGGAAAATGTGACTGAGCTCTCCATGTTTCTGTCCAAGGCAGGAAAGACACTTGTCTTGAGCAGTAGCTTGCCATCTCTTTGAATGATGCTGCAGTTTAAAGTTAAAATAATTGACTTTAATGTTTGGCTTGTTAAATGATGCCAGGTTCCAGGGATATCTACTATGTGTCAGCATGAAAGACAATGGTCAAAAGTCTGGCCTCATTTACTAGAAATAGCCTGCATCTGTCTCATTAAGGCTAAAGCATATTGGTTAGAATAGTTGCTGTCCCATAATGCCTTTTTAAGGCAGACTTCATCTTTTGGACATATCGGCATAGCAAATTCTAATCTGGCTTACATTATGATGGCACTGGCCAATGGTAGGAGTCTAAAAAAAAAAACTCTTGAGCCTGAGGCCCATGAACATGTATGCATTTATGCAGTTACTGCTTGTGGTCTTGCTGTCTCAGTAGCTACAAGTCTCGTTAGTATGGGGGATTTTATATCCCATCATGCATTATACTAGTGGCTAGGCCACTGTCATTAATTACTGCAGCTTCTTGCCTGTAGAAAGTGGTTAACCTTGACTTGGGAGTATTTTTGGCAAGACGTTTTTCACAGAAGGCTTTACAAACTGTGTGGGTTTTATATGTTCTCCCTACATCCCTGTGGCTCTCCTTAAGGCTTTCTATTTTCCTGTCACCTGAAAAAATGATGTGTAGTACTGCTCTAAATTATCCCAGCATGTACTCTTGTGCCTTCATAGCTTGGTACAAAGATAGAAAAGATCCGTATGCATTAGTCCATTTTCACACTTTAAAAAAATAATTAAATCAAATGAAACTTTCAAAAGAAATTATAACTGGGATAGTGTGTTAACAACGATATTTCTACAGAAATGCCAGAGGATGATGATGATGATTAGTTTTTTTTTTTTTATTACTGTGCATATTGAAGAAGTTCAAGAGTTTTATATAGCTTTGCAGAAACACATTTATTGCAACAAGGTTTGAGAATTTTGAACATTAACTCAGCAAGGGACTCCCAACATTTCAGAACAGGTGCAGGAGACGACAATGTCTGTTAAGGAAGAAAGGGATAATATGAAATGAGAATGTATATTGCCCCCTACACCCAGTTTTCCAACAGCCATTAATCCCACTGCCATTGACTTATGTGACCTACATTTCCTAACATCAAGGACACTGGGCGTAGGAGGTGAAAGCTGGCAACTGTGATGGGTCAGAAGATCCTTCCAGGCTCATATCTCAAATTATCCTACTTTGGAGTAACATTGTTTGCTTGGTGTTATCTGTATCACCTCCTAAAGATCCTGGTGCATGTGTAGTGTATGTAACTTACAAAAATACATTTTTTTTTATTTATCTACTTAAAATTTGTTAACCAAGGTGGAACACTGATCCACTTGGACCATTTCTAGGCTCAGCCTTTGGGAAATACAACCAAAGTAACAGTACACTTTAATCAATGTCACTGCAACAGTGCTAATGTAAAAGCAAATAAACATGTAAGTATAAGTTGGGATATTATGCAGTCTAAAAAACAAATGGCAGATGATGGTAAGGCTCAATCAACTGACAAAACAAATATCAAAATAAAAGAGCATTTTTATTATGATATGCAGTATCAGAGAACATAATTATAAGTAGAATTGATGCTAAAATTCAGTCAGTCAAATATGTTAAGAAGGGTACCTCTACTCTGTTATGACATCATATACTATAACATTACTATGGAGAAAATAAAGCACAAGAATATATATAAAATTGTTGGGGGGTGGGAGATGAAAAAGAGTATGGCATGAGTCAAATGAGGAGAAAAAAGAAAGGAGTGAGACAGTAAAAAGTCAAAAAGAAAAAAGAGTTGGAAAAGAGACAGGGGAAAGTGTGTGTGGATAGCCGTTTCACAACAGTTGTCTCATACTCAGAGTTAAGAGATCCTGGCAGTGCTATAGTACTTTGGGGCATGCTTACATGGGATCCATCAATATGTTCGAAGTTTCACTACTGTGAACCCCACTTCACCGAGTCCACTTGTTCGAAGTAGTGAAACTTCAAACATTGACTTTGGCAGTCAAACTACAGTGCAGAATGGGTATATTCCCTTTTCCCACTGTAGTGCGATCTCGGAGTTGGTATATTTAAGTGGGGGGGTGGGGGGCACAGCCCCCCACATGGGGGGTGCAGTGGGGCCTGCCCCCCTGCAAAAACATGTTTTAGTGTTTTTTTTAATTTTGGGTAGCCCGGGGAACTAGACTTCAGTGAAAGTGCACTTTCGTTTAAGTGGAGTTTTGCTGAAGTGTAGGTTCTACTGCTCTATTTCAAAGAAGTGTATTTTCGATGTAGAGCAGTAGACCCGCTTACGTATAAGGCAGGGTGCTCCCACCTGATGAAGTACTATATAGATACAGGTCCCAGCAGCTCATCAAACAATCCACTTATAGGGTGCCTGAGCAAGGTAAGCAGACCCTAAGAGAATTACAAATGACTGGATCTGGGGTAATACAGGCATACAGTAGGCTACTTCAGTTTTAGCATGTTTAATGAAAACATGTAAGTTAATAAATATGCTGTTTTGTTTTTAATGCACAGTAATAATAGTAGTATATATTCCTGATTCTTAATTTGAATTAATCTTAGAAATAGGATGGCCAACAGGTGGAAAGATTTTGGGATGATAGTTGGGGCATGTGAGATGAAGTCCCACCAAAATGAACTAAAATAGCCCTGCAGTTGCTAGGATTGACCTTTCCCAGTTTATATAACATGAGACTACACATGGCCTTTCTCTGATTATATAACATGAGACTACACATGGCCTTTCCCAGATTATATAACATGAGACTACACATGGCCATTCCCTGATTATATAACATGAGACTACACATTGCCTTTCCCAGATTATATAACATGAGACTACACATGGCCTTTCCCAGATTATATAACATGAGACTACACATGGCCTTTCCCAGATTATGTAACATAAGACTACACATGGCCATTCCCTGATTATATAACATGAGACTACACGTGGCCATTCCCTGATTATATAACATGAGATTACACGTGGCCATTCCCTGATTATATAACATGAGACTACACATGGCCATTCCCAGATTATATAACATGAGACTACACATGGCCTTTCCCAGATTATATAACATGAGACTACATATGGCCTTTCACAGATTATATAACATGAGACTACACATGGCCTTTCCCAGATTATATAACATGAGACTACACATGGCCATTCCCTGATTATATAACATGAGACTACACATGGCCATTCCCTGATTATATAACATGAGACTACACATGGCCTTTCCCAGATTATATAACATGAGAATACACATGGCCTTTCCCAGATTATATAACATGAGACTACACATGGCCTTTCCCAGATTATATAACATGAGACTACGCATGGCCATTCCCTGATTATATAACATGAGACTACACATGACCTTTCCCAAATTATATAACATGAGACTACACATGGCCTTTCCCAGATTATATAACATGAGACTACACATGGCCTTTCCCAGATTATATAACATGAGACTACACATGACCTTTCCCAAATTATATAACATGAGACTACACATGGCCTTTCCCAGATTATATAACATGAGACTACACATGGCCTTTCCCAGATTATATAACATGAGACTATCCAATTACTTCCATACAGGAGGATCTTCAATAAATACTACTGTCATTACTGTTAACCTTTGAGTAATACAGTATGATTATCTGATTGAAGATTAGGAGGTCATGAGATGAAGATCTCTTTGAACAATTCAAGAACTAGGTTAGGCTAGGACTGGGTGCCTTGACTGAATCATGTGGAAATGGCTGTGGGCCTATACTGTGGCCTGTTTAGGAAACCAAAGCAGTCCAGCATTGAAAAGAGCAGAATAGGTACAACACGGGGAGGTCTGTTTCACTGTAAACTGGTAGCAATACAAAAAAATACCAAACTGCTGTACAATACAGCAGAATGAAGGAACAAGTCTCCTCCTTTACATTGCACAGTAGCATATGATGCGAGTAAAACAAGGAAGACAACCGACCATGTATAGTGAGCAATAGCCCTTAGGAAAACAAGACAGAAGTTTAAAAGAGCAGAAAGGAAACATGAATACCAAATAAAAATGTTAAAATCACATATAAAGCAAAAGGAGGGACAGCAGCTAATATCATTCTTTCTAGGATATGATTCATTATTTTTCTGCGAAGTGAATATAAGAGATTTGCAGCAAAATAGAAAAGTAGACTCAAACCTTTTACTTGTAATGCATTAACAGGCATTGCGCCAAGTACAAAATTTTCCACTGAGCATAGGCAAATGAAACATTATGAAAACCCTAGTCATACATAATCTCAGAATACTGCATATTCTTTTGAAACAAATAATTATTATCCTTCGGGTGAGATATCAAACTGAGACCCCATCTGCCTGAGTCAGTGAAAGCTCAGGTGGATGTAAAAAAATCCCATGTCATTTATCAAAAACAGTAGGGAAAACAACCTCGAGTCTCCACCTGAAAGGATCTCATTGGCCTAGAGGGACTAACCTAGTCAACAAAGTGTAAGTAAATTGATGGCGCAGTGGTGCAGAGATTTGATTCTTGGCTGGGGTGCCTTCTGTGTGGAGTGTGCATGCCCTCCCTGTGTTCGTGTAGATTTCCTCTGGGTGCTCCAGTTTCCTCCTACATTTCAAAGGCATGCATCTGGAGTGTTTCTCCCCAGGCATCTTCTGAAAATTGGCTTGTTCCAAGTCTGACTTTCCCGGTAAACAAATGTTAAAATAAAAAATAAATAAATAAATAAAATAAAAATAAGTAAATAAATAAATAAACCACATGATGTTTATCCTAAGTCTCATCTGAAAATGGTTTGCTTAAACTCACCTAATGAATAATTGAACAAATAAATAAAATAAAATGTTTGTTTTCTTCATAATCTTAATTTATGGTATAGATTAAAGACTTCTTTTCGTAATCTGGTGTAAATAAAAAAATATATACAGACTAGATCTACACAGGCATGAGTAGACACAGACTGTTAACTTTACTGTTAATTTGAATTGATTTGACACTAATTTCTACCTTATCCACATATTTTGTTTTCTTTCTGTGAAGGACCATTACAGGGTATGGTTTGGTGCATACTCTGGAAATGCAGGCGATGCATTCTCTGGTGGAACGAATGTTGTCGCTCAGTGGTCTGCATCTCACAGTGGAATGAAGTTTTCAACCCCAGACAAAGATAATGATCGTTATCACCAAGGAAGCTGTGCTAAGGAGAGCAGTTGTGGCTGGTGGTTTAACAGGTAAGAGAAAGTTCCTCCTCATTTTCTTTGAAAGAAAGCACAGTAAGAATAGTTTAACTAAAATGGCACACTGATGGTACAGGAGTCACAGGCAGGCCTGAGAGGAATACTGCTAGATAATTTAAGGCAATCTAGCCGATGTTTTGCCTGAACATAGGTAGAATAAATGCACACTAAAATCGGTGCCACACAGTTTAAAGGAAAAGAGGAACATACTATTAAACCACACTTGTGAATATAAAATAATCTTAAGCAATTTGTCATCTTTATAATATTACTTAAAAAATTGACAACAACAGCATTGCTTTGTAATCAATTAAAATGAATTTGTTCAACATTTTTAAACTTTAACATACACATTTCTTTATAAATGTTTCTATTCTGCAAGACCAGTCATGAGAGAGCAAAAATTCACCCATGGCTTTTATTCATGTTCAGCTAGTTTTCCTGGAGCAGGAATGAATAGCCAGATATTTCTTCTCTGTTGGAGGGTGGAGTGGGTGTGGATGTATTTCTATAGGGGAAGCTCCTGGTGGGTATTAGCAAACCTCACTTCGCACCCACTAGTGTACAGTATGGGGGTTAAACAATGAGTCCTGAGACAGGTGCTTTCATGAAATGTAGACTGAACTATGGTCCCAAAATTCACACATGGTTCAGAAAGAAAGGCCACATTTCAAAAATTCACACAACCTACAATGTGACATGCTCAGTAGCTCATGACTGAAAGGGTGAAATGTCATATCTGTGGCTGGTGGAATTTGGATTTATTGGCATGAATGCATTAATAAAGATCTGTGAAAGTAAGCAAAGGGTCATTGTGCATTCAGAATTTAGTGAGCTAGAACACTTGTATGTCATTAGGACGTAATTTGCATATCTCCAATGATGCCCTCATTAAGGCAGGTTTGTACATTTTTTTTCCAGTGGTGCTGTGTGTAAACATAGACATAAACACACACACCCAGGCACACACACACACACACACACACACACACACACACACACACACACCCACACACACACACACACACACATTGATGATGGCCTGGGGGTATGGTTCTTGTTTTAATAAAAGTGATTGATGATGGCCTGGGGTCAGGGTTCTTGTTTTAATAAAAGTGATCGATGATGGCCTGGGGGCATGGTTCTTTAAAAGTGATTGATGATGACCTGGGGGCATGGTTCTTGTTTTAATAAAAGTGATTGATGATGGCCTGGGGGTATGGTTCTTGTTTTAAGAGTGAGAGATTCTGGATTCAAGTACCAGACAAGCTTAGTATTTAGTGTCAGAGGCTCAACAGGTGACACAGTTGCCTTTGATGCTGGAGGATCAGAAACCTGTGGAGTCTATTCTCACTCAGAGACTCTTAACTAAGAACAGGAATGATGAGAAGACCCCATTTATCAGGACTGATGGACAGCTACCTCCCTGTACTTAGTGTTTTGCAGAGTTTTCTGTGGTAATCTTTGTCTAGTCGTTCTAGCCATGAAATACCCAAACTTCTTTGACTTCCTATTTCTTTGCAAAACAAATTGCTCCTCAAATACCCAAAGGACCTAAACCTTCATCAGCAGATAAATAAGGCATGTTGGCATGCTAGATTTGTAACTCAGCATACCCCTCTCATCTGGAACAAACTTGTATTACATATCAAGCAGAGTAGTTCCCTTGCCACCTAGATAACTGGAAGACCAGCCTCAGATTCACCACTGGTCTACCTTGTGATGCACTTCTTGAACCTGGAAGCAAATTTTGAATATAGTTTATTGACTAGGCTTGTAATGTTCTATAGACTGACTGGCTTGTGCTTACATGTAAATCCATGAACATTGGAGAAGTGGTGACCAGTTAGCACTAGAAGCAAAAATGTAACTAAAGACCTTGGTGATACATGAAGTCAGTGGGGAAAGTGTACAAAAAGTTCTGGTCATGTGGTATGATCATTGTAAATAGATATCTGTAGTCTTTGTATGACACTGTGTTCTTAACTACCATAAGTAGTAATTAATTTTCTCTCATGTAAACAACTGTAACAAAGTTTTAGTCTTCAATACCACAACTGGTATGGGATGAGGGGGCAGCTGCCCCAGGCACAAGTTGTTAGGGGGGCAATAGGTACCTCAGAAGAGTTACTGTTTAAATGAATGTTTTCCACTGTTTGCAGTTCAAGGTAACTATAGCAAGGGGCTAGTATTTGGCCCACGACCTCAGGCTAAGGAGGCCCCCATTCTGGCAATCGTCCAAGATGCCAAATGACATAACTATGGCTCTGTTAGCCCTGTTCTTCTCACATTCATGTAGCATCCACTCAGTGGTAGGAAAATGAAGAGCCTCACATAGCTACCACAATTTAAAAATTATTTTCTTTTCAAAATCAGCCCCCCTAAATGCTTTTCTAGCCAGGCTACCATAAAAATATAATAACAGTAAGCACTTAAAAGGGTGCCCTTTGCAAACATCAGCAAGATTATTCAATTTTTAAAGCAAGGACATTTCTGGTACTGGACACCTTAGCATTACAGTATAGTGATCATCTCTTTGCTGGGGGGCTGGTAGAAGTTTAACTGTAAGTACATTTCATAGCTTATGACTCCACCCTTTGCAGCCTAAATAACCTGAAGTTTAAAAAGGCATCATAATGCTTTGGCCAGGTCACCTGTGAGTAACACACTTCTGTCACACTAACCTGTGAGTTGTGTCTGACATTTACAGGGAGTTTGGCATTTTTTTTTCAAGAAAATGGGTTACTTTGACAATCATTGAACCAACATCCTTGGAAGTCATATTTTTTTCTTTATAGGTACGTGTGTGTGTGTGTGTGTGTGTGTGTGTGTGTGTGTGTGTGTGTGTGTGTGTGTGTGTGTGTGTGTGTGTGTGTGTGTGTTTTCTACCTGCAAAAAAAAATAAAATACTTTAGTGCTTGTTTCCTTAAGGAAGACCACTTTACATGTTTGCCATTTCCTTTAATTTTGATAAAAAAATTTATCATTTCCTGTACTGCTGTGTCAAAGAGTGAATGTGTTCAACAATTGTTTTTTTAGAAAGCAGGACTCTGTGACTGATCCCACAGGGAGATAGGAGAGGTCCATTAAAAAAAGTAAACTCATAAAATTAACTTATTAACTTAATTCATAAATCTCCTGTTGTGAAGGGACAGTTTTATAGAAGACATGACTTCAATCCATCAAGAGCTGAAACTTTAATCTTACATTCATTACCATTTGGTTCTCATTCTTTCATTCTTCGATACCTGTTTTGCCTTATTCAGGGTGACAGAGGAAACAAAGCCTATATCTGCAGGTAATGCAAGGGAGAGAACCAATCCTGGATAGGACAGCCAACAATTGGAGAGCAAACGCACACTTGCTCGCACTCTACACATGTACCTATTCACAATTTATAGTAAGTGACCCAATGGCATGTCTTCCAGATGAGGAAGGAAACCTGAATGGAAAAAATGCACACAGACAGAGGGAATACTCTGCACAGAAGTTACCACATCTTGGAACCTATCCCGAGGACAAAGAGTTGTCAGGCAGCAGTGCTCATGTCTTTACCACTGTGTAGCCATGGCTTCATATAGTTGAAGCAAATTAAGATGGCCACCAATAGGTACATTTTTGTATGTAGTTCATAAAATCTGGAAAATAAAAAAGTTCCTGGTATTTGTCAAAATAGTTAAAATGAGGATTGCCAAAATATCATAATTATAATCAGAAATTTGAGGTTTATTGCACATCCTGTATTTCGTTCAGAATAAAAGTATCCTTTATTAATATATCCTTGCTTAAGTTGGCACAGATAAAGCTCAAACTGTATTATTAAATAAATTGTATGGATCACAAGGTACATCCACTTCACATGGTTCAGGAGCTACTTGCAAAGGAAATACCCTTAAGTAATATAAATGATGACGAGCTGGTGCAATTATATTTTAAGTGAATAAGTGAATGTATAATATTATGCATCCCACAGCCCTGTTTTGTACATTATGGACAAGCCTGTGCCTTCTATGGCTAAACAAGCAAGATGCACCTATCTGACTGGCAGGCTAACATTAACACTGTATGAAATCACTGCACTCTGTCACAATTAAGGTGACAGTTATTCAGTGCAAATATGCTTTCCTAATATTATAGTACTACTGTAAAGTAAATATATATATATATATATATATATATATACACACACACACACACATTATATATATTTATTTATTTATTTATTTATTTTATATATATATATATATATATATATATATATATATATATATATTTATACATATATACCAGACATGGGAACAACTTTGTGTCAACAATTCAACATTATAAATGTCTATTTAAAATTTATCCTTCTCTTTCTGTTATGTGACAGTTGCCTCTGCAGCAGTTGCTTCTAGTGATGTGCTTAGAGACACAAAAGCTGCACACTGTATGGATAGAGAGATATAGACAGACACATATAACTTAACTTGTCTGGAGAATATTTTGGGAGTTGTTTTTTGCCATTTTAGTACTAATTCAGTATTCTTTGTCATTTTTTTCTTTGAAAGGTGTCACGCAGCTAATCTTAACGGGAAGTATTACGTAGGTGGAAACTACACAGGAAAACATGACAATGGAGTGATATGGTCTACCTGGCATGGATACTGGTATTCACTGAAGTACACAGCCATGAAAATCAGGCCTCTTTCCTTTATGGACATGATAGGCAGTGGAGATGGAGCAAATTGAATGCAATCAATTCTCTGTTCAGTCAGAGCTGTAACAATATTTGAACTGCATTTTGGGTAGGCTCGTGCATTTTTATACGTGTAAATGAAGTGCAACCTCCGTGTTTATCATTCTACAACAACAACTAAATGTTGTGGACTGCTCTATACTAGTGGTTTGTCCAGCTATTTTTAGTGCAGGTGCCTGATGGGTATTCTGTCAGACTGATATGATACTGTCTCCTTTTGTTGCTGCTTTTTTTTTTTTGCTAAACTGAATGGCTGTGTGACCATGACTAAACTATCAGTTATAGTTATTTAAAGTTCTTTGTTCCCTATAACTCTCTCCTGAGATCATATTACGTCCTTGTATGTCTCCATTATTTAAGGAGGAGCATTCTAATTATTTCTGCAGTACAATATACAGAGTTAGTATCTGCATCCCCTACCTTTAACTGCTGTTATTGCCAGGTGGATTCAGTACTGCACATGCACAGACTGACTCCCACTAAAGTGGAAGGTGTAGCACACTTCACTCCCTGCCATCCCCATTCCTCACTCGTTCGACCTCTCTCCATGTTTATACTGTTCGGTTGCTACCCATTAACCAACTAAAGAGCATACCCTCTTTAACTATACACCCACAATTATCCACTCAATTTTAAAAACACCTTTTAAGCCATCACAAACAGCTCACCCGTAATAATGCTTGCATTCAGTCCAGTAACTGCCCAGACTCTTTAGCACTTAGCACATACTTTTTATAAACATACAAAACAAAGGTTATGCTCCCTACCTGTCTTTCCCACACACTATGAAACAAAGAACGCTCATTCCCTTTCTGTTAATTTCCTTACTACAAAATGAAAGCCTCTAATTAAAAGTTAGCCAGTACAAGACCACTCTAGACATATTCTGCTTACTCAAACCAAACTAAAATATGTCCTTTTGCAGTCTTACTAAAAAGTACCATCAGTGTCCCCTCAGTTACTCCCAAGCAATATCACCCTTACTTCTCCTTTATGACAACCTTCTCATTCAACATACTTAAAACGACCTGCCTCAGTTGTCAGTGAATACAAACTTTTATAGTCCATTATACATCTAACTGCTGTTATAAAATGTTTATCAGGAGCTATCTCAAAACAAAAACCAGTCTGCATAAAATGCTCTCCTGTCATAGCCCACTTAACCTTCCTAAATTAAAAACAATCATAACATGTTCTCTTCTTAAGGCTGGAATCATAAATAAATAAATCAACAAACAAGAGGAACTTTATTAAATTTCTCTCATCCTATGAGCCAAACTTTGTAAAACAACAGAATCTTGGGTTAAACTTTATACCTCTAATCTCAGTCTTCATTTTTTCATCCACAGCTATATATTCAATGCACGTCCAGGCAAAAGAAATGAAGGTGGTTCTCTTATCCTAACAAAAGCAACCTTGCCACACAAAATGCATCCTGCAATGACACTGACCCCAGCTGGTTAACTATAAACTATTCATCCTCAGATATTCCTGTACTATCTTCCTAATCCTTGTCTACCCCCCCCTTCAGTAACTACTACAAATTCAAATACATCATAGATCAAATTCTTTTCAAGTGGAACCCTCAGACAATATTAATATTCTAGGACACTTTTATATTAATTTTCTTAACCATGTCAAAACTAATATTCATATTCACTAATATTCATGACTGCTTGACCAAAGTAGTCCACAATCAACTCATGAAATAATCTACCAAGGCCAATTTTAGATCAGGAAAAAAATTCCTCCTGGTCCCTGTAATTACCATCTCCTTCAATAACATCTCTTCACTTACTATTTTGCCATCTTCACTTAGCAATCACATATCATCTTCTTCTGCTTTCGTGCTCCTCAAAGAAGCTCCCAACAAAATTAATTTAATTTTATCCCAAAACCAAAGCAAATATTATAGCCCTGACCCTGAACAATGGCATAACCAACATTAATTAGTCTCTGTTCTCTGCCATTACTAGCCTGTAATAGCAATCAATACCCTAACCAACCTATTTCTACACTTACAAACTTACAAAATAAATTATTTCTCAAAGTCACAAAGTCACATGTCTCGTTATTGCCAAGGGTCAACAGTGGTTAACTAAACCATTATAATATCTTTTCATATTGAGGGACAGTGTATAGAAACAGTAAAAAATGTTCCTCTAGATCACAAACAAAAATTCAGTCTTCTTATAAACCTAATCAAAAGGTCCACCAAAAGACACACAACTATGTACCCTCCATTCTTCTCCCCAAAAATGCCATGACACACTTAATGAATCAGATTACAGGGCGCTCTCTCTACAAAAACTCGGTAATAGACAATACAATAACTTGCACACCAGGAATCTTTTCCTCACAGAATTTTTACAACTTCTTTCTACTCCTACCGCAGCCTACAATCTCTCATCTCAAACACCTGAGCTACCCTCGTTCACTCCTCCATTTTACTACAAAGCTATAAAAACAAAACATATTAAAAACTACTAGACCAACTTCCCCTGTCTCACCCACAGGTTTAAATGGTTTGATACCCTTGTTTTATTCACCCCTCTGTAAACAACACCATCTACAACATCTCACAATGCTTTTCAACTCATGCATAAAACATCATGTCCAAACCTTGGAAGCAAGTTCTATTTAAAGTAATCCTTAAAGGTCCTAAACTATCATCCACAAAAACAAAAATTAGACCTATCCCCATTCTGCCACCCCTAAGTAAGATATTTGGAAATATTATTTATTCTCAACTCTGAATATCTGCAAAATTATAAGGTTCTGTCTTGTAACCATAATGGATCCTAGTCAGAAAGAAGCACCATGACTGTTTTATGTACTGTGACTAATGACATCTTGCAAAACACTGGCAAAGGCAACTTAAAAGGCTTTATTTTTGAAGTCAGAGTCAGGGCCTTTGGTCTAGTTGAGCCAACTCTTCCATGGTTTAAAAGTTTACTAACAGGCATTTTACAGTACAAAAAGGAAATTCAACCCTGCCTACTAAACCCTAATTAAAAGCGTCCCACAGAGATCTGTCCTTTCACCAGCATTTTTCTCCTTATTTTTAAACACTCCCAGCTGACTTGTCACATCTTACTATCATAGTTTACATGAATGACATGCTAATCTGAGGGTCTAATTCCTTACATAAAATAATAAAAAAATACTTGAGACAGACATCCAACAACTATCTAGTTCATTAATCAATAATGAACTCATACTAAACACCAAAAAACTAAAGCAATTATTTCTGGAACCCAGACCCAGCAAAAACTTCTTTCTATTCACCATGAGTGGAATATACTTCACAAAAGTCAGATACCATTTGAAACCACCAAACATTTCAGATAATTAGGACTATGACTGAATCAACAATCAGCATTCAATGCCTATTTTACAGAAACTGTTAACATTGTTGCAAGTAATAAAAAACATATATTTTAGCCTCTACCAACTGGTACTGCATCATGTCCCATAATAACAGAAGATTATCTACAATTATAATAAATATAATAAAGATAATCTACAACTCTGTGAATAAAATCATCCCTACTACTGCCATGGACTCTGATAGTATACCAACTATATTATCTCATACTCAAAGAACAGATCTGTCCAATTCTATACAACATGTTTAATAAGCTATTAATGGACTTTATTATTCCAGAGCCATAGAAAAAGTCAATATAATTCCCATTTACAGAAAGGACAACTGCAGGCCAATCAGTCTGACCTTGTTAACATTGCAAATATTTTGAGATATGTCTACTTGAACATGTTTTAGATTCTGTTAATTATTTTAAAATTCATGAGTCAAGTCAATGTGGATTTACTTATAGAAAGTTTATGCTGTCAAATCTGGCTGAATTTTATTATTACATTAGCACAGCAACTGAACATGGCCTTTGTGCAAGGATGGTGTGTGTAGACTTGTCAAAGGCCTTCAATACACATCTTCATTCTACAATAAATACATAATTAAGAGGGTGTACAATTAATCTCCATTTGATCAACTGAAGTAATCAATGGCTGACTGGTAAAACACAATGCGTTTCTATACCAGGAACAAATTCTGACTATCTTTCTGCGATGAGAGACGTGCCTCAGGGCTCAGTACTGCGACTTTTGTTATTTAATCTTGTATTCTCTACAAGTCCAACTAACAATTACTGTTGGTATTCTAAATACGCATATGATTGTCAGCTGGGATTTATAACTAATTCTGTGAAAGATTCTTTGCCATTTAACTTGATTCTAAATAACGTTTCTGAACTGGCCGAAAAATATGGGTCTACAAATTAGTATTGATGAATTTCAAGTTATATACTTTGGCAAGTCATCTATAAGACATCTGTTACACCTGGCAGGTTCATATTTGGAAGTAGTAAATGAATATAAATATTTGGGAATTCACATATCATCTAATTTACCTTTCAAAAAACATCTCAGTGTTATTAGAAAGTGTGCTTTTGCTCAGGTGGGTTTATTATTATTAAAAATCAACATCTCTAAGAAATGAAAATAATCTGGTCTCACTTTACAAACCTTATATAAGACTGTACTGGAATATATCATTGCTTATAAAGCCTATATATAGGGATGAACTACTACAGATTTTGTTTAATATTCATCTGATATCTAACTCTTGCAAACACAAATATAAAAACATTAACTTTGATGTTTAGTGTAATAAGATTTAAATTCCTTGCACAATTAATTCCTATAGTCAGGAATAAAATCTCTTGATATATTCAAATGGCCGCAAACATAGATTTATTTCAAATCAGCTTGGATTACTGGATAGACGATTATGTGTCTGATGATTCTTTCAATTAATTTGTTTTACTAAATGACATTCAGGTCTGAACACTAAGTAAAACATATGAAACACATTGTCTTCAGATACAATATAGAAATTACCACATCCAAAATCAGTACACTCCTTTTCTGGGCAAAGTGAATCTCTCATTTTCTATTTCCAGAAGAGAGAATGGCAATTGCTAAATGAGTACTCCTCACTTGGCTTGAATATGGGCTAGTTGTAACTGCTGCTGCAAACGTTAGCATAAAGCATAAGAAGATTTATTAAACTTACCCTAGAAACAGAGCATCATTGCCATGTACTCTCAAAGTGAAATGATGACCCATAACACAAAACTGTAGATAGTTCAACTGGCACCCAAGGTGATTCCCCCAAGTAACACCCCCCACACACATACACAGATAAAGACCCAGAAAAAGAAATTCATCCACAGTTGAGAACAAAAGAAAATGTCCTCCAGACAAATAAATGTTATGTTTCCACATAATAGCTCATTTTATGTCTGAGACACCTTTCATAAAATGTAGCAAGGAGCTGTCTGTACTAGCTCCTTGCTACTTTTCATAGGTTGTAGGAGATTACTAGGCTAATGGTCCTAGAGCCTTTTTAAGCCTAGCCATTCATGCCCCAATTTTCCCAATTACCCATGCCCAAGGACTAGAATAGCTTTGGTGCATGCCTGCACCTTGGCTATCTACAAGCTGCATCTGTCCAGAAGGGACACAGGTGAAAAGCCAAAGGAAAATTTGTGATTTCCTTTGAATGTGAATAAACTTAGGGAACAGCTGTGCTTCACATGAATGAGGACCATTTCCTAACACATACACACACACACACACAAACGCTGCTTGCACCCAACTGCCAACAAAAGTGATCACTCTAATAGTTTCAGGGGTGAAATGACACTTCTTCTGTAGTGCTGATTATGCCCCCTAACGGCTTTTGTTCAGTGCAGTTACCTCCTTTGACTTGACCAAGATGCGACTCTGCAGTAATACATAAAATTAAATTATTTCTAAGTTCTCTTCTTTAAACTAGTTAATCTGGATTATTTCCTATTATTCAAAGAACAGGTACATCTAACGATAACCTTATGTCAGTATAACCATGTACCATCACTCTTCGGTCCCCAGAACCAAGCTGCACAAACATAATTTTTTTTCTGTGATGGAACCACAAACCTGGGAATCCCTGCCATCTAAGCTAAAGCAAACTACCTGATACCCTACCTTTAGGGTTATCCTTGAAATAATTCTTATTCAAAGATGCATTCTGCAAATATTTTAAAAACATTTGTATAACCTGACATATTCATCCTTATCCCCCTTTTCTACTCAAAAAATCCCCTGGGGAAAATTTCTTTCATGCTAGCTTACTGACTCCTTAGTGAGATGGGAAAACAGAGAAATGATAAAATCGTCTTCGCCTTCTCTCTCTTCTTCAGCATATCTTTTATGCAGTAATTGTAAATATTGTAAATAATTTGAATTGTTCTTCTACCGTCTTCATGTCTGGTTGTATCATACAGAAATTTTCTGTACAGCTTTTGTACACAGTGATTTGTACTTAACTTTGACTTATCTGACTACTGATTCATATGTATTCAGTGTAACTGCACTTATTATTCTGAACCTATAATTAATGTCTCATTTTATTGTACTTTGTCCCAGGCTGAACCTGAAACAGTTTAGGTAGATAGCTAAGACTCTACCATGATTAACATATTAAAATAAACAAACAAAACAAAATTAATGAACAATTCTGGAATACTTCATCAATATATATTGATATATGTGTACCTTCTCTTGACTTTTGATATTAGCTCACTATTTTACCTGTACTGCAAATGTAGCAAACAAACAACTCATGAGAAAAACGTGAACGCTAAATCAATAACTGATTGCAGTAACAATGTATAGACTTCAAGGTATTGTGACTTGCATCTGCATATAAACTGCTTACGTTATGAGACATTTTGCCAAGGAAACAAGGCTAGATGAGTTGGATAACAATAGACTTATCTGTCTAAGCATGTTTTGTAAGACAACCTAAGACACCAAGTGGAAATAATTCAAGTGTACAAATACATAGGTTTTATTATAAATTGCAGAACAGGAGAAATAATACTTGAAACACAGAAGGGAGAAAAAATGAACTTTAAGCATTTTTGCCGGAAGGCAATCACCTTTGCACCCCAAACTTTATATATATATATATATATATATATATATATATATATATATATATATATATATATATACCAACTTGCACCAACTCAAAGAAGGGGGGCGTCTCCCAAATGAAGGGAATCTTTGCTGGTGCACACTTTAAGAATGCACTGGCAATGATTTCCCAAGGAAAACAGCACTGGATGTTATGTTCCTCAAAGTTTTTTCTTTGAACAATTGACTCTGAGGAATTTTGCCTCAATCTCCCATAGAGGAGCATAAATATGTGTCTCACTGTGCTACACATCTCTTGAATGTAATTAAAAATAATATGAAGGAGCAGCAGGGCTAGCATGACAAAACCATTCCATTTTACAGAACTCTGCCTCTCTTGAAAAAATTGTTTTTCAAACTTGGATGGTATACTTTGATAAGCATAGTTTTAAACTCAGTAATCTTTCTGACAACACATGTGACACACAAACAACAAATTTCTTTTGACTGATATGCATAGCATTTTATTTACCAGAAGGATCAAGCATCTCTGGTAAGGAGTTGCTTTTGAAGAACTTGGTGATTATGTGCATCTAATTTGATTTCTTGTAAATTTTATCACATATTGCTAAGGCCCTCCCTTCAGACAGGCATTGACTATTTTAGCTTTTAAGTACAGAAGTCCTTTAGGGACTTTAACTCTTTCAAAATATTTGTCACAAGGTAACCTTGCTACATTCTTCAGCATCTAAATACAGTCATTTGGCGTTGTTAATTCATTGCCTCCTACAAGAGTATTGTCATCAGGAAAGCAGAGTTGTTGGGTATCCTGTAAGAAAATAGTCATCTTTACAGGAGACTACCATATACTGCTGAAATGAGTACACTCACAGAATCACAGGATCATAGGATGTTACTAAGCTAATGACCCTAGGGTCCTTACAAGCCTAGCCAAGTTTTACCCTTATTTCCATAATCAGCATCTGTCCATGTGGGACATAGGTGGAACCCCTGGGGTGAATTTACAGCTACCCATCCAATCATCCAGATTGCTTTGTAAGAGGGCTAATGAGGTGCTCTGCTTGACATGAAGTGGGAGTCTGTTCCAAACCTCTGGGAGACAAATCTGTCCCTCCAGCAGGTTCTATTAATGTTACATACCAGGTTAAGGCCATTAGAGCGAGTAACCCATGTACCATTTGATTTACATGCAAGGCAGAGATCGTCTCTGAGTAGTCTGTATGAAACAGAATAAAGTGACAGTGATTTCAGATGATCCTCATAGGACAGATGCTGAAGACCTTGAATTTTCCTTCTGAGGAACCTTTGTTATTTCTCCAATAGCTGCAGGTGCTTGGAAAGCTACATACCAAAAGAGACATTGTACTAACTTATAGGGTTGCCACCTTTTCAAATGCCCAAAGTGGGACATTTTTGGTACAAATGTCAGATTTTGTCCAGTACAAAGGACAGAAATTCACTTTTTTTGCCTAAATAAAAGATTATTCTTGTAGCATTCTAGTTGCTTATTCTGTTTCATATACTATTTAGGTGTTTGAGATACAGAATAACTGTGTTATGCAAGTATTACATACAATATAAGAAATATTTTTGTCCTAAAATCTCAGGACATTTGCCATTTTTTCAATTTTTATGCAGGACACAACTGCCCAAAGAGGGACTGTCCCTTGCAAAGTGGGACAGGTGGTAACCCTAAATGTATTGGCCTGATGAGGGAAGAGTCCAGGGAGATTATAACTTTTTTTTTCTGGAGGCAATGCCCTTACTTATGAGACGAGCAATATAGAATGCCCTTCTTACCACTGTGGAGACATGGTGGTCAAAGGTAAGGTTGCTGTCAACCTGTGTGCCCAGGTCTCTCACCACTGAGTGCATACTTAGGGTGTTGTTATTGATGTGGCAGTTAGCAGGAACATCACTCTTACTGAAAGGGATGATAATACATTTTTTACATTGAGTTTAAGGCCATGACTTTGACACCACTCATTTGTTTGTATAAGACCCGTTTGTAGAATGTTGACATTATTTGGAGATTCTACGACTGCTCCCAGTTTGCAGTGATCAGCAAACTTTGTCAGCCACAAGGCTTGAGTTTTAGCTTGCACTTTGGAGAAATAGATTCCAAACAGTAGAGTTCCCAGGACTGATCCCTGTGGAACACCACTGGTTACAGGTCTGCTGTTGGAGGTGGATTCCCCTATTTTGACTATATGGGTTCTATCAGTGAGCCAGTTAGTGACACATCTAATATTATACGGGTTAATATCTAGCTGGGTGGGTTTGTCAATTATGCCTAAGTGGGGGATAGTGTCAAAAGCCTTGGCTAAGTCTAGGTGGGCTGTATGCACAGATTTCTCCTCATCAAGGACCTTGGTGACTGTCTTGAAGAAGTCCACCAGGTTTAACAGGCATGATCTCCTTTTAACAAATCCAAACTGAGTTGTGTCAAGTGTTTGGAGTTTCCAATGTCTTTGCTGATAAGCTCCATGACAATTCTCTCCATAGCCTTGCAGATAAGGCTAGTCAGGCTAATAGGTCTATAGTTTCTATGGTCAGTGGAAGCACCACCTTTATACAAGGGGATGATGGTGGCCTTTTTCCATTCATCTGGGATGAAACCAGTGCTTAGACTACGACTGAAAAGAGTACCCAATGGCATTGCTAATTCTTGTTTGAGCCTATGTAAGATGCAGCCTTGGATGTTATCAAGTCCTATGGATGCTGTGTTTTTGACCTTAGCGAGGGTGTTAACGACCTGCTCTTTAGAGATAAAGGGTAGAGAATAGGTGGTATGTACGTCTTGGGGTAAGTGTGGCAGGGAAAGGACAGTGAAGTTTTCACAGAACCTGTTGGCTAACTGATTAGCAATGTCCACAGGCTCAATATATGTGGTATCATTAGCTACCAGTTTGGCACAAATCTGAGCCTTTCCTTTTAGGTTACGGATGTAACTAAAGAATGCCTTATGGTTCTCCTTAGTTGAGGAAACTAATTTGGATTCATAGTTAGCTTTGGAGGACTTCACAAGGAGTCTTATTTGCTTGCTAAGCTAAGGAGGGAGTGCTTCCAGTTTGGGGCTCGCTCCCTCTTATTCTTAGACAGCAATTTCTTCCTCTTATTGTAAAGCCTGTTAATGGCAGTTGTCCACCAGACAGATTTACTCTTCCTTAAGGAGCTTGTTTTGGTCCTATCAGGCATGGCCGTGTCAATGCAGTTGATCAAGTGTTTGTATAAAGCATTTGTGTAGAACTTGGCATAGTAATTATACCATCCTGTAAGAGGTTATAATCTGCTTAGGAGAAGTTTTTTAGTTGAGTTTGTGCTACAGGGGAGTCAGGTGTGATAGTAACTTCGAATGGGACTGATTTATGATCAGATCTCACCAGGGAAGAGCTCACAATGGGGGTGCTACAGTGGTCCCCCATATTGGTAAGCACCAGATCCAGGATGTTGGCACTCCTTGTGAGGTGTCAACTAGCTGGGCCAAGGCATTGGAGTTAATGAAGTCAGTAATTTCAAGCTATAATTTCTAGAGTCTTGTACAGATTTAGACCTAAAACTAAGGCAGCACAGTGATATCTATAATCGGACATGATTTGCTAAGCATGCTTAGTGAAATGATCAGAGTGGGATATACAGGACTGGAGTGATTAAAGTGTGTTTGCAAAAGGTATGAAAATGTGAGATATATTCCATTTTCCATTAATAATGCAAAAATTGAGAGTCTTACTGTCACATTGGTGGTGGTTTACACAATCACTGGGTATTAGTAAATAATGACATTAAAACAAAATAGGGATTGTGAAGGCATTCTGAGATATAAACACTTTTTGGCAAAGAAGTTATGACTGTTAGCTATATTTTCATAATTGCATTTATTAAAAGCTTTGTGTCCTACATGTGAACAAATAGTGCTATCATACACAAAATATTAAAGCACACAATGCTGCCATGGATGATTGCCATTCAACAGATGATTTTATTAATTAATATTGTTTTGAAATATTGTGAAAGCATTGTATGCATAATGTGCATAGATTCTGCAATATCACCAAACAATAGTACGCTACCCTTTCTTGTCATATATCGTTGGAAAGCTTCCAAACAGGAAAATAATTCTCCCACTTATGTCTTGGACATATCTTGCACACTTACAGAGCTATAACCCTGTGTTTGACCATAATACTAGTAATTTTTGACTAAAAAATTACAATTTTCTTTTATACATTTGCTATATAAAATTAACAGCTACAGAGAGATCTTTGATACTAACTCCAGTTTGCAGCCCATTATGTTCTGAAGAACTTTCACATTTAACATTTTTGTAACTTACATAATTTGTTAGATATTGCAAATCTTATGAAGTGTGTTTTTAGCAGAGGATTTGAAAGAAAAGCTGCCAGGAAACAAGTGGTTTCCTATCTTATAAGACCTCAGGAATCAAGGGGATTAAAGGGGAACTGTACCCACACATCATGTTTTCTTAACAGATGCAGAAGAATTCAGGATATGCTGAAAAAACTTATATTCTTTATTCCCTGTAATCTAATACTAAACTCCATACATAAAAAGCATAATTTAATGATTATTCCATTTGTTTTATGGTTGAACTTATTTCTGTTTACCTTTCTTTCCTATGTTTGTCTCATCATCTGTTACATCATACAGGCTAGGAGGGACAGAATAATTAAAGGAGAACTGCACCCATAGACTCAAAAACATGTTTATTTCATCATGGTTTGGTGTTTCCTACATTTTAACACCACTCTGGGACTATTTACAGGTTTTTAAATATTTTTATACATAATTTCTGAGTCTGCCCACAAGGGGTCTAGCATCTTGAAGTGATCCTGATTGTTTAGTCTGCCTCTAGGTATCCCACAATGCAGTGCTTGTCTGTAAAAAAAAATTACATCCTAAAGCTCCTGCCACTGCATTGATTTTACATGCATACACTGCTGTCTTTCACTCAATACGTTTTAAGTAATATTTTATGCTGTTCAATGATTGCTTAAAAAACAAACAGTGCAAATGCCACAGAACAGACTTTCAAAGTACCTTTTACTGTTGCTTCTTTTTAAAATAGCTAAACTGTAGTCTTTTGTGAAGCCTGAATTGTACTACTTTGACTCATCTACCACTCCCTACACACCTAACTTCCCTAGCTGTCAAAGTGCTAAGGGTAATTTGAGCTGTTACCTGCTGTAATTGACAGCTCTAAGCAGGTGGCTTCACTCATGTACTGTTTCCTTGTTCTAGCCTTTATTTTCTGTATGGGTAGGGGCAGGACCAGGGAGCTGTGACATCACAGCATGGTTGCGTTTTTAGGACAGTAGTGGTGATGTCAGTTTGGGGAGTGAATTGGCCAGAAAACTACCTGTATTCATTGGCCTTGATGACATCAATGAATTGGAAACTGAAGCAAGCTTTTCCAGGGCAGGATAAAAGTTTTTTTGAAAGTGAAACCACCACAATACAGTAAGGTGATCAAGGACTAATTACCGATGACACGTTTCAACGAAACTGAAACTGTCGAGCACACTTTCACGAAAGTGCTTTATCACTAAAAAAGCACTTTCTGGCAATCTCCGAAAAAAAAAAAAAAAGATAACACTAATCACATTTATGCAGGGGGGCAAGCACACACACACACACACCCTACTTTTATATTCTCATTCCAAGATGACATTACAGTGGGAGAAAAGGCAATATACCCTTATCCCCACTGTGCCGTGATCTAAGCAAAAGCCATTTTCTCATGTTTTTTCTTTTTTTAGCTCAATTTCACGAAAGTGCTTTTTTGGTGAAAAAGCATTTTTGCGAAAGTGTGCTCGCCTGTTTCAGTTTCATTGAAATGTGTAGGCGATCATTAGTCCTAGGTCCCAGTAAGGTACTGTTCTAGTGAAGTGGTAAGCACTAGGTAGCCTATCTACCACAAGAGTGGTTTCTTGCCCAGAAATTGTAGTTTATTGGCAGTTTGGGCAGTTTTTCCTTCTCTTTCAACTTCCTGGTCTAAAAGCCTGGGTTTGCGCTTGTCTCCCACCTTTCCTGTAGCTAGTCTAGCCCAGATACAGTTTTGCTGCATCCAGAACTGTTTGTAAGCTTCTGAGCCCCCCAGGCCTTTCTGCATTGAGGGAAGCCTTCTAGCTTATGAGTGGGAGTGGTAAGCACTAGGTAGGTTATCTATCACAAGAGGGGTGGTTTCTTGCCCAGAAATTGTAGTTTATTGGCTGTTTGGGCAGCTTTTTCCATTTCTTTCAACTTTCTGGTTTAAAAGCCCACATTTTCATTTGTTTCCCACCTTTCCTATAACTAGTCTAGTCCAGATACAGATTTGCTGTATCCAAGACTGTAAGCTTCTGAGCACCCCAAGTCTTTCTGTATGGGAAGGAAGCCTTCTAGCTTGTCAGTGGGAGTGGTAAGCACTAGCTAGCCTATCTACCACAAGAGAAGTGGTTCTGGCCCAGAAACTGTAGTTTATTGGTCATTTGGGCAGTTTTTTTCATCTCTTTTAACTTTTTGGTCTAAAAGCTGCGTTTGTGCATGTCCCACCTTTCCTGTAACTAGTCTAATCCAGATACAGATTTGCTGTATCCAGGACTGTATGTAAGCATCTGAGCCCCCCAGGTCTTTCTGTGTTGGAGGGAAGCCTTATAGCTTATCGGTGGGAGTGGTAAGCACTAGGTAGCCCATCTACCACAAGAGGAGTGGTTTCTGGCCCAGAATTTGTAGTTTATTGGCTGTTTGGGCAGTTTTTCCATCTCTTTCAACTTTCTGGTTTAAAAGCCAGTATTTGCACTTGTTTCCCACCTTTCCTGTAACTAGTCTAGTCCAGATACAGATTGCTTTCAGGACTGTTTGTAAGTTTCTGAGAGGTGCCAAAGTCTGCTCTTCAGTTTTTCCCTTAGATCTGCTAGTTCTCTCCTCTCCTCTCCTGCACTTTTACTAGCTTATTAGTCTAGCACTTTACCCACCAGACTTCTTGTAGCAATTATTACAGCACACAAAAGTGCTACCAGCACTAAATGTTCTACAAGGAAACAGCTCCTGTACTTATTATTAATGCCTTCCCCTCCAGGCATGTCTAAAAGTCAGTTCCCAGTGCTTTCTCCTATTAATCTAGTGAACTTTGGCATCCTGAGGCAATATAGCAACTGCCTCATGTACACCGACAACCCTCTCCTCTTACCTCCCAACACTAAGACTTGCAAGAGCTGCACTTATATATCTAAACTGGAAGCCATGCACTCTCCAGCCAAGACCGGAATAGCTGGTCAGGAGGAGAAAAACAGCACTTGCACCACACCACAAGGAATACATAGCCCTCCAGAACACACACCAGCACTGCCTTCACATAAAAACACAAACCACACACTCACCTTCACGGAGGCTCTCAATAAAAATCTACCCAAACAGCAGAGACCTCCAAGGCAGAAATGCACTCGACCACCACAACACAACACTAATCACAAGACACATAACTCTCCTAAACAGTGTGCCTCTCAACCAAAGCCCCTAAGGCAAAACAGCATGCCCAGCACACTATTCATAGGTGACTTGATAGTGAGGCACACTGATGTCCCACTCACTAGGTTGAATAAGGAGAAAGTAACAGTCAGCTGCCTGTCGGATGCCAGGATCTGCCACATAATGCAGGCACTCAGGTCCCTCCACAACAGGTACAAATATGACTCTGTCATTGTACACATGGGTGTGAATGACCTGAGATGTACCTCCCTGGACTACATGAAAAGAGACATGGAGGAGCTCTCAGATTATGTAGTCCAGATGGTTATGACCCTAGCCCTAAGCAGCATTCTACCATCACCCAGAATGATGTCACAGTACAAGCAAAAAATATTTATTTCAACAATTGGCAAAGTTTCTGGTGTCATTCTAAGGGGATCCAGTATCTGTCTGCCTGGGATTGCATGATTGACAGACCTCGATGCTTTGCCAGAGATGGCTTGCATCTGTCACCCCTGGGCTTCCGGATACTGGCCAAGGCTGTTGCCACCCCTATAGTGCATTTTTAGGTAGTGCTCCAAAGACCAAATTACCACCATAACAGCTAAAAATAAATGCAATCTGAGGGTCATGCTGCTCAATGCTAGAAGTCTAAATCTCAAAATGCACTCACTCAAATAACTCCTTAAAATGGAGAACATCGACATTTGTGCTGTAACAGAGACCTGGTTCATGGCAGCAGAAAGCATCCCTGCACTACCAGGCTATAACTCATTCCAGACCTTTCGGCCCCATAACTTGGACTGAAGCTCTAAAGGCAGTGGTGTTTCCATATTCATAAAGGATGTGCACACCTCATGACTGGCAGCCCAACATATTGCATCAGAGATACTTCAGGTGCAGCTAACATTGGGTAAGACAGCGATTCAGGTCGTAGTCTGCTATAGGTCCCCAACCATGTCCCAAGACTCACACTCCACATTCCAAAGCACCCTGGAGAATATTAGGGTCCAACCTAACAATTTCATACTGGGTGACTTCAACTACCCCTCCATTAACTGGGAAAACTACTCATGTACCATTACACTTGCCCAATGTTTCCTGGAATTCATTAATTCCAATACCCTGGACCAGTTCATTCTTATCCCCCCTAGAGGTAGCAACATCCTTGACATGGTCATTACTAACATGGGCGACTGTTTCTCTACACCAAAAATCCAATCACAAACTAATCACCTTGGAAATCCCCCCCCCCCCACAAAGGTAACCACCATGAAAAACTTCTCCAAAGCTAACTTTGGGCTCCTAAAAACGGAGGTGGCTAACTTCACAGCACCCATGGAAATGGAGAATATTTGCATGACCGCCGAATCATACACCAATGCACTGTACAAACATGTACAGAAATGCATGGAACTTGCCATACCCAATAGAACCAAGATGCTCTCCTCCAAAAAAAGGAAGCCAATCTGGTGGTCCCCTGACATAAACAAACTCTACAACAGAAGGTGGAAACTGATGCGGAATAAGGTGAACTCTCAAGACTGGAAAAACTCCCTTATCAGCCTCAACAAAAAGTTGAGATCCCTCATCAAATCCTCTAAAGCTAGCTATGAAAACAAAATTACTGCAGATAGTAAAGACAACCACAAGGCCTTCTACAGTTATGTAAAGAATCTCCACGGCAATACCCAGATTTGCTCTGAGCTACTGCACAATGGTACCTCCTTTACTGAGCCAACAGATATTGCCAATATATTGGCTGACAAACTCAGTGCCAACTTTACACCTCTCCTCCCCCTCCCAAAGGACCAATCACAATACCAGTAGATTTCCAGGCACCCAGTATTACTGCTGTAAAGGTTAAAATAGCACTGTTCAAGGCCAAGAATACAGCTGCTATGGGACCTGACAATATCCCTGGCTGTGTTCTACATGAACTACAGAGTGAACTGGCACCTCACCTATGTGCCCTGTTCAATCACAGCCTCACCTCAGGCTTTATCCCTACCAAATGTTGCACTGCTACAGTCATCCCTCTCCACAAAGGAGGAGCAACTACAGACCCTGGGAACTATCGCCCCATTAGCCTGATGAGTCTGATATGCAAAGCTATGGAATGCATTATCATGGACCTAATAAACAAGGATATAGGGAATCTCCAAACTATGGATCCCACACAGTTTGGTTTTGTGAAGGGTAGATCATGCCTGTTCAAACTGGTCAACTTCTTTGAGTCAGTCACCAGAGCTGTGGATGAAGGTAAGGTGGTTCATACAGCCTACCTTGATCTGGCCAAGGCCTGTGATACCATTCCCCACTCAGGAATCATAGAAAAACTCACTAAGCTAGGCATCAACCCCTATATCACTAGGTGGGTTGCTAACTGGCTCACAGATAGAACCCACAGAGTGAAAGTACCTGACTCCAAGTCAGACTGCCGATCAGTCATGAGTGGAGTCCCACAGGAATCAGTCCTGGGTCCTCTCCTGTTTGGTATCTACTTCTCAGAATTCCAGGCCAACACGAAGGGACTCTGGCTGACAAAGTTTGCAAACAATTGCAAGTTGGGAGCCATTATTAACTCCCCAAGTCATATCGACATCCTACAGAAAGGCCTCACCGAGACTAATGACTGGTGTCAGAACCATGGCCTTAAGCTCAATGCCAAAAAATGTGTCGTCATCCCCATTGGGAAAAACCCGGTTCCCATGAATTACCACATCGATGGTAGTCCACTGAACACAGAAGCCGTTATAAGAGATCTGGGAACACAGGTTGACAGCAACCTCTCTTTTGACCACAACATTGCCACTGTGGTCAGAAAGTCCTTCTATGTGGCAGATCTCATTACTAAGGGTTTTGTATCCAGGAAGAAAGAGGTCATTGTCTCCCACTACTCTTCCATCATTAGGCCAATCATCGAGTATAATGCCCCATTTGGCATGTACCTCACTAGACACCTGCAACAACTGGAGAGGCCACAAAAGTACCTCACAAAGAGGATTCTAGGCCTTAAACTCTTGTCCTACATGGTGACTCTATAGTCAGGCACACTGATGTTTCACTCACCAGGCTAAACAAGGAGAAAGTTACTGACAGCTGCCTGTCAGGTGCCAGGATTTGCCACATAATGCACGCACTCAGGTCACTCCACAACAAGTACACATATGACTCTGTCATTGTCCATGTTGTTGTGAATGACCTGAGAAGTACCTCCCTGGACTACATGAAAAGAGACATGGAGGAGCTGTCTGATCTTGTAGCCCAGGAAGGTATGACCCTAGCCCTGAGTAGCATCCTGCCATCACCCAGAATTATACCACAGTACAAGGACAAAATTATTGACTTCAACAATTGGCTAAGCTTCTGGTGTCATTCTAAGAGGATCCAGTATCTGTCTGCCTGGGATGACATGATCGGCAAACCATGATGCTTTGCCATCTGTTGCCCCTGGGATTCCGGATACTGGCTAAGGCTCTTGCCATTCCTATAGTGCCTTTTTTAGGCAAGATTCAAATGACAAATTCAGCACCATAACAGGTACAAGCAACCAAAATCTGAGGGTAATGCTACTTAATGCTAGAAGTCTAAACCTCAAAATGCACTCACTTGAGGAACTCCTTAAAATGGAGAGCATCAACATCTGTGCAGTGACAGCGGCCTGGTTCAAGACTCCAGAGAGCACCCCTGCATTACCAGGCTATAATTCATACCAATCCGTTGGTCCACCTAACCTGGACCGAAACACTAAAGGTGGAGGCATGTCCATACTCATTAAGGATATCCACACCTCCAGGCTAGTTGCTCAGCATAATGCATCCGAGATTATCCAAATGCAACTAACTCTGGGCAAGACTGCAATCCAAATTTTAGCTTGTTACAGATCCCCAACCATGCCCCATGATTCCGACTCCTCATTTCTTGATACACTGGAAAATATTAGGGTACAACCTAACATCCTAATAATGGGTGATTTCAACTACCCCACCATTAACTAGCAAAACAACTCATGTACCAACTCTTGTGCTCAACATTTTCTGGAATTCATAAATTCCAATGCTTTGGATCAACTTATCCACACCCCCACCAGGGGCAGCAGTATCCTAGACCTGGTCATTACCATCATGGGCAACATGGTTCCACACCAGAGGTCAGTTCCTCGTTGGTCAGATCTGACCACAAGCTAATCACCCTAGACATCCACATCCCACCCCCACCCCCCATTAGGGAAACCACCGTAAAAAATGTCTCCAAAGCCAACTTCACACTTCTTAAGACAGAAGGGGCAAACTTCATGACACCATGCTGACGGACAATAGAGGTACAACTGCTGAATCTTATACAAATGCACTTTATAAGCACTTATATGAGTGCATGGATTGTGCAATCCCTAACAGTACCAAGATGCTATCCTCCAAAAAAAGGAAGCCAATCTGGTGGTCCTCTGCCTTAAACAAACTCTACAACAGAAGAAAGAAACTGTTGCAAAAAAGAGTAAAATCCCATGATTGGAAGAACTCTGTGGCCAGCCTTATTAAGAAGCTGAGATCCCTCATAAAATCCTCCAAAGCTAGTTACAAAAACAAAATTGCCACTGATTCTAAAGACAACCACAAAGCATTCTATAGCTATGTCAAGAATCTCAATGGCAACACTCAGATCTGCCCTGAGTTACAGCACAATGGCACTAAATATACAGAACCAACTGATATTGCCGACATCCTGGCAGATAGGTTCAATGCTAACTTTACCCCTCTCTCACCCCCTAAAGGGCCCATCTCTATACCAGAGGAATGCAAAGTTCCTGTAATCACAGCTGCACAGGTAAAAAACAAGAACACAGCATCCATGGGACCTGACAACATCCCAGACTGTGTTCTACATGAACTACAGAACGAACTGGCACCCCACCTAAGTACCATGTTCAATCATAGCCTCACCTCAGGCTTTGTGCCCACTGAATGGCACACAGCAACGGTTATCCTACTCCACAAAGGGGGAGCCACCACAGACCCTGGGAACTACCGCCCCATCAGCCTGACGAGCCTGGTCTGCAAGGCTATGGAAGTATCATCATGGAACTTTTAAACAATGACATTGGTAATCTCCAAATTCTGGACCCTACCCAGGTCGGGTTTGTAAAAGGCAGATCATGTCTCCTAAACCTGATAGACTTCTTTGAAGCGGTCACCAAAGCCGTAGATGAGGATAAGGTGGTTCACACAGCCTATCTAGATCTTGCCAAGGCTTTCTACACCATCCCCCACTCTGGAATTATAGATAAACTCACTAAACTAGGTATAAATCCCTATGTCACAAGATGGGTTGCCAACTGGATCACTGACAGAACCCACACTGTGAAAGTAGCAGACTCTAAATCCAACTTCAGACCAGTGACAAGTGGAGTACCACAGGGTTCAGTCCTGGGTCCTTTCCTGTTTGGTATCTACTTCTCTGAAATACAGGCTAACACAGAAGGTCTTTGGCTAACAAAGTTCACAGATGACTGCAAACTAGGAGCCATAATCAAAACTCCTAACGATGTGGACATCCTACAAAAGGGCCTCACTGAGACAGATGCCTGGTGTCAAAGCCATGGCCTCAAGCTCAATGCCAAAAAGTGCATTGTCATCCCTTTTGGTAAAAACTCTGCACCCATGAACTACCACATAGGCAATAGTATACTTAACACTGAAAGTGTGATAAGAGACCTTGGGACACAGGTGGACAGTAGTCTCCCCTTTGATAATCACATCGCCACAGTAGTCAGGAAATCCTTCTACGTGGCACACCTCATCACAAACGGTTTCTCATCCAGGAAAAAAGAGGTCATTGTTCCCTTCTACTCATCACTCATTAGACCCATTATAGAGTACAATGCCCCTTTTGGTATGTACCTCACAAGACAACAACAACTGGAAAGGCCACAGAAATACCTCACAAAGAAGATTACCAGCCTCAAACAGATGCCCTACGCAGACCATCTCAAAAACTCCAGCTTTACTCTGTCGCATATCGCCTACTCAGAGGCGATCTCTGCCTAACATACAAAGCTATGTCAAACCCAGAGCTGTTGGACATGCTCCACTTAAAGAAATCCCAATCCCTCCAAGCTACACGCTCTAGGGGCCTAAACCTTGTCATCACAATAAACAGAACATGCTGGAGGGATAGATTCCTGTCCCAGAGACTTCCCATACTCTGGAACAAACTATCTATCTATATATAACAAAGCTCCTCATTAGCACTCTTCAAGAAAAATCTTGATGATTGGATGGGAGATAGGAAATTCACCCCGGGGATCACTTCTGTGGCTCTGCTTGACAGGGGCACAGGAAAATAATTTTCTTGGGTGGCAAAAGCCAGGGTACCATTTGGCTAGGCTTATATAGGCCCTAGGGCCAATAGCCTAGTACCTACCTATGAACCTATGAAACTACAATTATTCTCTGTCTCATATTGCCTACTTAGAGGCGATCTCTGCTTGACTTACAAAGCCATGTCTGACCTAGCTCTGTTAGAAATGCTACATCTAAAGAAATCCCAATCCCTCCGCACCACATGCTCCAGAGACCTCAACCTCATAACCACAATCAACAGAATGTGCTGGAGGGACAGGTTCATAACCCACAGACTGCCCATGCTATGGAATTGACTTCCCATACATGTCAAACAGAGCACCTCACTGACGCTCTTCAAGAGAAATCTTGATGAGTGGATGGGAAATAGAAAATTTACCCCGGGGATCACTCCAGTGGCTCTACTCAACAGAGGCACTGGGAACTAAGGTCGGGTGGCACAATGCCAAGGTAATCCTATGGGCTAGGCTTGTAAATGCTCCAGGGACATTAGCCTAGTACACACCTATGAACCTATGAAGAGAAACAGTCGATTTAAATATTTAAAATGCTGTAATGCTGTCTATTCATAGCAGGGACTGTAACTAGGGAGAAAAAGGACGAAGAAGTTGAGCATTTAATAATAGAATCCCATTGTTGTCCTTTAAGTTAGGTCACAGATTCCAGCTACAGAGCCATTTAGAAAACAATGGCTTTTAAACATTAGCATTTAAATGTGGCTTATGAGTCACAGATTCCTGGCTTCACATCTCAGAAATAGTGTAGCCTGGGTCTACAATTAGGAATCTGATTAAAAGTAAGGCTTTCAATCTTAGTTTTCAGATGCAAATGAACAAGAAAATTCTACTCACACATTAGTTTAATTGTTTTTCTTATTACAAATTTATAGTCTTTCCCTTTAATGAAAATGTCACAAAGAAAGAACATATTTTCTTACTCTCATAATTTTCTTTCAATATTTGATTTTGTATTTTACTACACTGTATTTTCTGCAAAAGTGCATATTTTCTACTGATGTTTTGTTACAACATGTATGCACTGTATACAGTGTTTGGTTGAGAAAAGTCAGTGAGTGGGAGAGGGGAGATTAACATCAAAGACTAATTCTAGCTATAGTATTAAAACTGTCAATGCAACACAAATTAGCTCAGCCTAAGTAGCACCTTTTAATCACAGTGCTCATGTTTCTCAAACTTGAACTGTGAATTACAGTTGTTACTTTTCCCTGCTATAAAACCCGCATTTGCAAGGTTTTTGTGCTAGTATACAGCTTAGCAAGCTCCTGCCTGATGCCCTGCAGAGTTCTACAGCAGCAGAGACAAAAGAGAGACTTTGGAGTGATTAAGTATAATTTTTCTGCATTTTCTTGCTGCCTTTAGCTAATTCTGCCTAAAACACTGATTTTCTAGAGTTTCTGTGATTTAAAAAGCTTGTTTCAGCTACATATTGTACTTATTTTACTGCCTGCACTTTAACAAAGTCGTTTTTGTGTTTAAATTAACTGTTTAACTGTTGTAGGCTACACACTCAAGTGTGATAGCCATTTATGTGTATTTAAAGTGTTTTTTTATTGTATCTGCTTTATTTTCTGAAAAAAAAAAACAACAAAAACAAAAAATATACTTGTTTTCCTGCCTTTCTAAGCTAGTATAGTCCAGTTTTCAGGTTAGTGCTGAATTCAGGGCTGTGTTACAGGTTTCTGTGTTTGCCCATACCTTACTTGGATAGAAGGAAGTTTCTCTGCTCACTGTGAGAGAGGGACCTTTAAGCAGCCTATCTGTCCCTGGAGGAGTGGTTTCAGCCCAGAAAGTAGTAGTTTATTGGCCATTTTGGGCTAATTTCTCTCTCTTTCATTTCCCTGCTACAAAACCCACATTTGCGCGGTTTTGCATGCCAGGCAGTCCCGGTTAGCTAGGGTATAATGATTCCCGGCTCCACAAAATCTACTGTTCAATTTTTCCCTTGGAACTAGACAAACTTTCAGCTTAAGCACTCAAACCATTCACTTCTCATCCCAGCACTTGCTCAAAACTCATAGCAAGCACTAATAAACCTTAGCACTAGACCCCCCCTATACTGTAGAGAAGGACAAGGCTCTCTATTCAACTTTACCTGCCAATCAGTAAAACAGTTTACTGTACCTATCCAGGCATGTCCAAAGGGCAGTTTCAGGTATACTCTCCGGTCCAACTGGTGAATCTGGGCATTTTGAGGCAATGTTACAATTGCCTCATGTACACAGACAACCCTCTCCTCCTTCCACCAAACACTAATACATGCGAGAGATGCAATTATACAGCCAAACTGGAGGCTAAACTCTCTCAACCCAAGACTGGACCAGGCAGTCAAGAGGAGAAGGGAATTACTTTAGGGTTACCACCTGTCCCACTTTGCGAGGGACAATCCCTCTTTGGGCAGTTGTGTCCTGACAACAAATTGTAAAAATGGCAAATGTCCTGAGATTTTAGGACAAAATTATTTCTTATATTTTATGTAATAGTTGCATAAAACAGTTATTCTGTATCTGAAATACCTAAATGTTATAAGAAACAGAATAAGCAACTAAAATACTACAAGAATAAGCTTTTATTTAGGCAAAAAAGTTAAGTTCTGTCCTTTGTACTGGCTGTGGGTATGTGTCGATCTGTAAAATCTGATGCCTGTACCAAAAATGTCCCACTTTGGCCATTTGAAAAGGTGGCAACCCTAAATTACTTGCATCACACCACCAGTCTCACATAGACCTATGAAACCAGCACCAGCAAAAAACACACATAAATACATGAAAACATACTCAGAGGCTCTAAATAAAAATCTGCAAAAGCAACAGATACCTCCAAAGCAGACATCCAAGCAACCTCCACCCCCAACACAAGCCATGAAACACATACTTCACAAAACCAGTGTGCTACACAATCACAGCCCTTAAAGCAAAATAGCATACCCAACACACTAGTAATAGGTGACTCTATAGTCAGGCACACTGATGTCCCACTCACTAGGCTGAACAAGGAGAAGGTTACTGTTAGCTTCCTGTCGGGTGCCAGGATCCACCACATAACACAAGCACTCAGGTCACTCCAGAACAAGTACAAATATTACTGTCATTGTCCATGTTGGTGTGGAATGACCTGAGTCGTACCTCCCTGGACTACATCCTAATGCACACATACACAGGACCATAACAGTGGAGACTGTTGCAGGAACACACACACTTACACACGGCACATAAACACACACATACACACACACGCACACACGCTCACACACACACAGATATACATAATCACTGACTATTACTTCACAATTTCCAAAAGAAGAAATGTAAAATATTCCAGTGGAAATAAACAAGGAAAGGGTCTACTTTTTCCGAAAAAAAAAATCTTTTAAAAAATCAACAGACAAGATAAACACAAAGTCCATTTTCTAAGTACAATAATGCTTCTGAGGGAGGGTATTACATGAAAATACTGGACCTTCTAAGCCAGGGAGGTCCCCCACTTGTGTTGTTGGGACCGGGCTTTCCTTTCTTTCCTTATAATGCCTAACCCATTTGTCATTATTGTTTACCTAAGTAATTCACTCAGTTTGTATTTCTGGAACTGTTTTGCATGTAGATACAGAGATGATAGTAATTTGGTCTCTCATGTCCCCCCCATTTATGTATATGGATACACACATACACACACACATACACACACACACACACACACACACACACACACACACACACACACACACACACACACACACACTACACCCCTTGCATTTAAACTTGAAGATTCAGAACTTCTTGACCTCTGCGGTAATAATGAAGTGATTATGTGTTTGTTTATCTGACAAAAATGTATGTGCTTTAAACAGTGATATTGCAAAACCATCAAGACCCCAGGGATGCACAGCAAAAAGGTGAGAACAGTGAAATTCAGCAGCAACAGTTTTGGTAATAGCATTACACAGAGAAACACTAGGCAGCTTTGGTATGTTCAGGCACAGAGTAAACTGAGTACGGTAAGTTCAACAGCCTCAGTGATGCAATAATATGAAATGAATATGTGAGAGGCTGCCACCTTTTCAAATGCCCAAAGTGGGACATTTTTTGTGTAAATGTGAAATTTTGCAGGACAAAATATACCCACAGCCAGTGCAAAGGATATAACTTCATTTTTTTGCCAAAATGAAAGCTTCATATAACATTTAAGTGTTTCTTTCAGATACAGAATAATTGTTTTATTCAACAATTTAAGACAACTTAGGAATTTTTTTTATCCTAAAATCTTAGGACTTTGACATTTTTTATTTTTCCCCACATGACACAGATGCCCAAAGAGGGGCTGTCCTGTGCAAAGAGGGACAGGTGGTAACCCTAGGCTGAATTTACATTATAACAATATGATAACGTAAGTGAAATGTGATGGCAGTTCCACAGGTGAAATGAAGCTGTTTGGTCATCCAAAAAATTGTCTGCTGGCATGTAAGTAGTCTTATTAAAGGCTATGAGAACATTAGCCATCTAACTATTACTTTTCTAAAACAGTAATAGAACATGCATCAGACTGCAGGTCATTAGAAAATCAGTATAACAGTTTATTGCTCCAAAAACATATATTTGCATGACCCAAATGTATACCATATGAAAGTTATGTATCATATGTTTGCGGTCAAGGGTTATGGCAGTTAATTTTAGGTCTGCTTTTCTCACAGTGGCTGGGATATATAGAAAGCATTAACATGGAAAATAAGTAACTACAAGGCAAGCTAACAAAACCAACATGTAAATTCACACACTCTAGGATCTCTTAGATGTTGCTGATATAATAAAATTGCTCCATCTTTAAACTCCTGTTCATTTCTAAAGAATGCACACTTCTGTCTTGGTCATATATAGTTCAAGTTCATAATAAAGAATCCTGTTCCAAAATGCCTGCAGGCACCCTCACCTGTAGAACTGTACTTGGTATAAACACGGCACAAAAAGCGTTTTGTTTATATACCCATTTAACTGCACTGTGTATACCAACAAGGAGTTTGTTTCAGTATAACCCATCTTGTTTATGTTTCCTCTTCCCTCCATGAAGTCTACTCTGTCAACAAAACAAAGAAAAAACAGAGAAACAACTGCTCAGTAAATTAGGGAAACCCATAACCAAAATAATGATAATACTTTAGCTTCACACATTCACAGGTTAATCATGTTTGTTTGCATTTTAGAACTTCTGGGCCTGAAAACAAAGTAGTTCAACTTCACAGAAAGGCGCTAAATAGCTTTCTTATAGTATGGGAAGCTAGAGAGGGCATGCCAAACTCATCACAACATAATCTCTAAGTCTATCAGACAATTTTAAGTTTATTTCTTTATTTGAAATCATGATGATTTCTATAAAATAATTCATTTTAACCTATATTTTGGTAGGGGTTCCTATTAGATCACCGAAGACACATAATTTTGAATGCATCTTCTCCAAATTTAAAATAACAAAAAACTGAAAACAGCAAAGGGGCATATGAGCAATTTCTTTCCCTGGGAAAGAAATCGCTTGCACCCTCTGGGTAGTTTGCTGTTTTGTAAAACTGTAGTGCGATCTCGGAGTTGGTATATTTAGTTAGGGGTGGTATGGGGGGGTGAAGCCCCCCACTTTGTTTTGTGTGTAGTGATATATATTTTTTTGGACATATGTAGTTTCGCTGTTCTCAGTTTTCGTTTTTATGGGTTTGATGAAGACGCATTCGAAGTAATGCATCTTCAGGATTGTGAAATAGACCCTTTCAGGTATGCATGGCCTATATTGTGTCTTTACACACCCTAACATAGTTTTGCATGCACAAGTATTTGTGTGTGTGCAGGTGTGATCCTGCTTGCGTCTACATGCACAACATTTATAGTATCAATTTCCTGATCAATGATCTATGAATCTTTTTAATATTATATACAGTGTTTTTTATCAGGGGATGGGCTTGATGTGGAATGTAGATAATTATTCCTTGTACAATATCCGTTATGATTTTTTTGTAGAAAATGAGCATAAAATTCAAAAACGTGTTTGGTTGAGATGTTCAAACCTAATGCATGATGATTATAAACCTCACCCAGAACCTGAAATAATGAGTGCTTTGCATCTTATTTTGATTTTCTGCATGATACTAATGCCTCATTACCATGTCATGATTAAGTTGTCACAATTAGTATGACTTCTGCACTATGATTGCCTGATGACTGTCCTATCCATGAGTGAATTGCCTTATAACTCCTGCTGGAACATTCAGTCAAATGTAATGACATTCATTAACTACAAATAATCTACTTGTACAGAGAAATGAACTTTGCTGTGCTGAATTTCTGTTAGGCATGATTTACTGAGAATAAACATATTTTAATGAAAAACTAAATAAACATCTAGAAGGAAGGATGCTAACTCAGCTCATTCATGCAAGTCATGCAAATACTAACTGTGCAAACTGCTCAGGGTATTTATGACTTGGGAGAAGGGAGAACAATATAATTTAAACAGGTCTGTCTAGTATGACAGCAATAACTCCTGATAATGAGCTGGGAGATAGCATGGGATTGCTCCCTCCTGATTTGAATATATTTGATCTCTAGGTTGTTTTGTACTCAGGATCGTATCTGGCCATTTGAAGGTAAACCCCAGAATAATTTCTTTCTCTGCAAGACATTATTGCTATAGAATCAGTCTGTTTAAAACATTATACAGCAGTTTGCCACATCTTTAAAATGGCATGATGGAATCACTATACTGATGTCATTTTGTTTTTCATCTGTCTTTCTCTTATAATACTTCTTGCATCCACAAAATATGTCACATGCTGTTCACTATCAATCAGAGACTTTGTTTCTGCATTTACTTATAACGGTCTGAGTCTCTCACATCTGTCTCTGAAAATACTGTTAGTGTTTCATTTTTCATTGAAATACTCTGATTTCTGCTAACTGTAAGAAATCCCTGTCATAAGCGTGAGACCAAACAGCATGAGCCCCAATACTTTGAAAAATAAATTGCAATTCATACAGAAAAAAAGTGAATTTTGAAACAAGACATTATACCTTTCAAATGTTTTGCAAAGGTGCTCCACCTACCTGCACTCTAGTACTGGGAGATATGTTCCCTAACATCACTGTTACTTTTTACCACTAATTTTGAAATTCCTGTAGCATGAAGTGGGGAGGAATACATCAAGGTAGCACAGCCTTGGATACAGTTCTGAGAAGCACAACTACAGTTCAGAGTGTTTCAGTGTATAGTCATTTGTCAGCTGAGAAAAACGCTGATTATGGTACCTGTAAACCCTATTACAGACAAAACAACTAAATGAAAGAGTTTTGTTAGGTATGCAAAGTTATAATTCAAGCAAGCTTACACATCATTCTAAACACTTTTAATTTTGTGTCTGTAATAGCAGTTCTGTTTGGTTATCCATGGATGACACTTGTTAGGTCATAGGTTTGTAAGACAACTTCAAGCAACTTTTAGTATCCCATACTGTTCTTAAGTTTATATATGAATATCAATAACAGCAATAGTTCAATTGGTCAGCTAGGGTAGTATTTACTATTCTTTTCTGGGGCGGAGCTATGATTCTTGGAATTGTACAGTAACTTCCATATATAACCCCCTCTTACAAATGTAGCCTCACCAACCAAAGACTGAAACAAACAAAAAAAAATAATACATAAAATGATTTAGTAGATCAAGCATCCTGGAAAAATAGTCAAAATATACAACTTTATTCCATAATAAATATATCAAGTTTTAAAATAAATTCTTGTGCAGCTCATTCATAAAGTTAAACATTTTTAAAAAGCATCTGTTGCGATGTATGTAGTACATCCTTGACTACACCTAGGATCTTGGTTATCTAATGATTCAGTATAACTGATCTTCTGTCTTCATATAAAAATTTCTACCACAGACTGACTCTTTGATAGAATTTCACTTAAACTGTAGTTTCAGGAGGTAAAACTTTGGGCAATGAATAACATGGAAAATTGTAGAATGAGTCTGTGTTATGTAAAATGAGACAAATTCCTTCCCAAAACATCATAAGGGATGGTATTCATAGTCCTGATATGCATATATGGGCAAATGTGTGAATCAAGCCTCTATGCTGCTACGCAAATACACTAAATGCAAACAAGTGGCACTGGTTTTGAAATTCTGAAAGTCTGTAAAGAAATGCTCACCTAAACTTTGCAGCACTAAAAGTGAATAAAGTTAGCTAAGATGAATGAAGGAGTAAGCAAAATGTTTACATTTGCATGAATTTTGTGAATGCTAGTCAGTTCCTGAACAAGTTTGCATGTTTTTGAAAATTGACGGTGAGCACCCACTTGTGGTAGTATTGGGAATTATCAGTGATAAAACCTGCGTACACTGGCTCAGCACCTCTGACTAGGAGTACACTGCAGCTTTTACAGGTTTGTCTTCAACTGTGAAGGTATCCATTAATACTCTGGGTTTGGGATCTTACTAGTAAGGAATGGGGGAAGACAGGAAAGTGGAAAAGGGGAAACAGCAGACAAGAAATACATATGGAAGATGAGGAAAAGGTAGTAAGGGAAGGAATGAAGGTTAGGGAACAGAGAGGGAGTATGTCAGGTCGCGGAAGGTAGTTTTGGCACATGTAAAATGCTTGAGCACTGTTCAGTGAACTACTTTTGCCAGCAGTGGAGTTTGGCTCTTTCTACACTGTTGTGCAACCTCAGAGTATATATAGGTCTCGGGGGTTATGGGATGCTTCAGGGCTTGCCCCTCTGTAAAATAAGGTTTCCTCTGATAATCATTGAAGGTAGTTTTGGCAAATAGTTTTTGAATTTTTTCCATTCGCTGGACCTAACTTTGGTGAGTTGACATGAATCTAAAGTGATAAGGGTTTTGATAAGAACATAAAAAGACAGAAAAGACATACAGGGTAGAGTTACTGAAGGGGAGACAGATAGAGGATAGACAAACAAGTGAGCAAGGTACATGTGACTGCTGCCAGTTTCATCCCATTTCAGAAAGCCTCAGATGGATCCCTGCCCTGATGTTAAGGTGTTAAGGATAAGGTCTCTCTGATGGCTTGGTGGTAGAATCTGAACAGCATGGTGAGTCCTGTGCCAGTCGAAGAAGACTGTAATATGTGCCCTATAACCTCCCCACAGCCTCGCCACTGCAGCCTATGCCCACAAGAGAGGAGCAACCACTCCCAGTCTGTGTAACAGGCCCAGAGCAGGCAGAGGTGTGCTGACCTTTCCCACATCTGAGCTGACTGCTGTTGAAGTGACCCAGGCTCAAGTGGATCTGCAGAAGGAGACAAAATGAGACAGGAAAAAGGACTCAAAAGTATTGCAATGTAAGCACTTTTATTTCTCAGGATAATATAACAGCAATATCTCCAGTGTTATTTTTTAAATATAAATAATACAGTATATGATAATCAATAATTATCAAAACAATATAGTGTTACACGTTATGGTACATTTTCTAATATTTTAGCATTTCTGCATTTTATATATTTTTAAAGTATATTAGTCATTTTCCAAAGAATCTTTGGATGACAGTTAACTTTTTATACTCCTCATATTAATGTCTACAGTGATACTGCAAAAAGTAAAGATTATATTGTGTTGTTTGATTTTTTTAGTTTCATTATTTGGTCAGTTTTACTCTATAACCACATCTACAAAATGATGTCATGGAAAGTATTGGACAATGATTTATACACAGTTGCAAAGCATTCTGTGTGAGTGAAAACAGCTTACTTTAAAAGAGCAGCTTCCTCTTACATTATTTCACAAATATACCATAATTTGTGTTAATTTTCAGTGTGTTAGGCATCCCACCTGAAAGATGTAAACAACTTGTCTTTCAAGGACATAAGAAACTACTCCTGATGTAATGAACATGGGAGTACAGTGTATCCTACACATTAGCTTCAGTAGTGAGACATTGTGGGTTCAGTCTTTCAAGATGTCAAGGAAGGGATTTTCAGCTCTAAGAAAAACTTCAGGAGGGATATCCTCATCGACAAAATAAAATGCAAAAACAGCACACTTTTTGCTTCAAAAACTGTATAATTTGGTATTTTATGCAGTAGCAAAGTTATATTAAACTTCAAGGATTTGTTATTTACACTTGCTTCAGAGCATGACTGATACACTTTAAGTACTGCAGTACCCCACTCTTCAGAGCAAAAACTAAAGTGTATATTTTGAATGTATATTAAAGTTATTCATCTTATTATTTTTACTAAAAGCAATTTTTTCTTGGTGTGAAGCAGTAAGTGGGGAAGAGGACCAGTAGCCTGTGCCTCCTTTGAAAGAGGCAGTGATTATTCATACCACTCAAATGCCCAGATTTTGCCTCAAATTTTTGGCCTGTTCTACGTAAAATTTTTGTTTTTCTGGATTTTTGTGGCAAATCAGTGAGGACTGAATTCAATAAATAATGACAGGCATTTTAGTTTCTGACTTCATATCGCTCAGAAAAATACATGGTTAATACAAGGTCTTTTATTGCAGCAACTTTCTAAGTTTATAAGAGAAATATTTAAAATTTGTCCCTATTTTTTGGGCTCCCCTCCCCATAAATTTTTGGGTTTTTTTTCCAGATTTTTTGGGCTAAGAGGTTAAGCGGTATGGTTATCATGGTAGCAAACAAGCAACAAAATATTAAAGGTGAATGAATGGAAATCCTTTATTATCCATGAGCCAGATTCCAAAAGAGTTGCTCTCAGTGTAAGTCTGCCCTGATTCGGAAAGGCTTGCAGTCAGTGTAAGTGACTTACTTTGGCATAAGGCCTATCTATGAACAGGCTTGCAACAGGGACCAAATTCCAAAATACCTGCTCTTACCTTGCTCTCAGTATAAGTGGGCACATACTGAGTGTAAGCCTTTTGGAATCAGGGCCTCAATCTATCAAACATTGCTAAATGCAGTTATTGTATTTTATGTACATTTTTCCCACTTTCACTATCAGTGGACAAAGGTGAATGCACGGAGATCAGAATCACAGAACTGCATTCACCAAAAAGGAAAAAGAAACCTGCCAAAAAAGGCGTTTTAAAGTCTTTTTTACAGGGGGGGATCCCTCATATCCCTGAACTTATATATACCAACTCCACAATTGCACTAATTTGAAGAAGGGAGAAATTCCCCCCAAAAGGGTATACCTGCTGGCACAACTCACCAACAGTGATTTCCTTTGGAGGACCTCTGCTCCTTGACAGGTTGAACCTCAGGCAAATGAAGCTTGAGCATTCAGCCTACATCCACCAGCAGGGTAATGTTTTTTTTACCCACATAACTCTTTGTGTACAATCAATGTACTGGAATTGAGAACAGGTTAACCCCCCCCATTCTTCCTTCCATTTCCTGATTGAGGAAATCTAGCATGTAACCCTGTAACTACTGAGAAACTAGCAAACCATATAAATAGGTCAGTTTTATTATTTCTCTTTCCTGGCTTCCAGCTAAGTATAAAAATATGGAACTGCATTTCTGATGTTATATTTATATACCTTTAAAACAAAGCATGGAATGTATTGCAGATAAAATAAAATTGATACACACACTTCTCAACTTCTGCAAAGGACACATTCTGAAGCATAATATACCTCAGGGGGAAGGGGAGCTATTGGTATACTTGCTGGTGAAGAACTTTGCTGCTATAGCTACTTTTCAGTTTGTCTTGCAAAGCAAAATTCATGCACTGTGGCTCTGGCTGTAAAAAGAATGTAGTCTTAGCAATATGAAGCGACTTGGTTATATTTATAAATTGTATACTTTCTTATTGATATTTACTTGTAATATTTGCACGCCCTTCTATTGGTAATGGTTGCACTTTTTTTCACAAATAGGTGTACCTGCATGTATCTGGCTTTGTTGAAATAGACAATACAAAACTGGCATTGCAGCAAAATTCTTGATCAGTAAATAATTCAGTAGTTCTCTCACCCTCTCCACTAAGGTAGATGTTGTTGAATGTATTCTTTGTAGATGGTATGAACAAACTGCAAAATCCCAATACATAATCAATAGTATACAAGCTATGTTCAACAAAGGGAATGGAATGGTCATTGTTAATGCTGTACAAACAGATAACACTTCATTTATTTAATAACCAAGTTATACACCTTGCTGACTGTAAACTTAATCAGATGTGCTAAACTCTAAATATGGCAATGTAGCAGTGGCAACAGCTATAAAAATGTTTCAGATTAAATTGGACTTGCTTAGTAGAACTACAGATTACTCTTACTTTTAAGAATATTTTCAAGAGAAATAAAACAAAAGCTTTCAATTACCTCCATAGCATGTAACAATACCAGTTGGTTAAGATATCTTCTTTGCATGTCATCATACTGGTGCCTGCAGTACTCTCCACTCCTGGAGATCACTGCCCCGGATGAAAGTTCGTCACTCACCTAACTCTCTTTTTAGATGGCCCTACTGCAAACTGCTCAAGACTGGCCTGGTATAATGTCTGTCAAAGGTAGAGAAAGACTTTAGTTTCTGTCTCACACCATGTAGGGCCCTAACCTGAGCCCTGACGCAAGCTGCCATTTTTGGAGCCAGTTTGAAGTCAGAATGAGGATTCAGCTTTGAAACTGAGATTCATTGGGTGTAAATCACACCCATTGCAGTGTGACTACAGCAATTCATGTAGCTAACTCTCTGCTGTAATGCCTGCTCAGCACCTAAAGTCAGGTGCATACACAGTCCACATGGTCATGCACCCATTTTGCACATGAAAGACCAGGTAGGAGGAGCTTCCATGAGCATGAATGCATGCACTTGTTCAGAGTGGTACACAATATTAGATACACTGGTTGATACACTTGCACAGATGCATAGTAATGTGATTCATAGAGCAATGTGCCAAAAAGTTCCATTTGCATAAGAGCTTCGTAACTTGAAACAAATGCGCTGAAACTTTCTGAGTGCTGCAATTTTGACTGATGGTCTGATGCTGGTTACCACTTTTATATGAGAATTGACAAAAAGTCACAATTAAAGTCAGTTGTTTAAAATAGGAACAGTTAGGATTCAACAGAAGGAGCAGGTTCTTAACATTGCTGTCTATTATGAAATGCTCAGTAATAGCTTCAAAATTACTGGTATAGTGAAAATGCTGCTGCACTTGTTTGACTATGAAGTGACTGAGTAAAAACAAAAACAGTGTTAATATACTGTACTTTCAAAATAATGCACTTATTTTGTACAATCTCTGGTACCTGTCAATGGCAATGCTTAAGATCAAGGTGTACATTACATTTTACAAAGTAAGCCATCAGTAATGTACTGCGATAGAGTTCCCCTCCCCTCCCACACACCTTTACAGGCCTGCAGTGTAATATATACACTGTTATCTGTCTTCTAGGTACAGATTTTCTTAAAAAAGAAATTAACAATTAACAGACAACTGAAATGGTGAAGCATGACCACTGTCAGCTGTATCACTATTGTCCTGTATTGCTTAATGTTGCAGTAATGATTAAAAGACATTTACTTTTAAGTTTCAACACTGTAAGAGGAGGGATACACTACTAACTGCAAAATGTTCTGTTACTATGGAAATGATATTACAACCTAAGGAAACAAGGCACATGACAGATGACATCACTGCAGAGGAGAATCATATCCTCATGGATGCACATTCAAGACATATGGAAAATGTCTTTTTAGGAACAAGGAGTCCAAAACAACAGAACAAGCTAAGGTGTGGACTCAAGTTCTGGCTGACATACATGCTATCAGGAGAATGAACCAGACCCTGGCACAGTGCAGAAAGAGAGATAATGACATAGTGTCCTACGCAAAGAGTAAAGCCAGACACATAGCAAGCAGTTGCACATAGTGCCATGGACAGTGCACCTTTGATTCTCCACAGTTTAACACCTGATGAAGAGGCTGAAGAGGACTTGCTCTCCTTAGAAGGAGATAGTTATGACGCAGAGGATGAGGACATTGCATCCCTTCAAGATGGCATGGATAACAGCAGTTTGGTGTACCTTCATCATGTGGTACAGAAGGTCAGTGTTTTCCTGCCATTTGTAATATTAGGACAGTGCCTTTTGTGGAGTTACCAGCATTAGGACAGATATACTTTCATATGGTGAATGTCTGCATATAAATTTGAAATGTTTACTTATTAGGCACTTCATCATTATTAGCTGTAGCACCACAGCAAACTGCACATGGTAAGTGTGGGAATCATATATTAGTAATTCAGATGTTTTAAACAGGAGACATTACTCAAATTATTATGTTTTTTTTTTCCACAGGTGCAGAACCCAAATCACATTCTGTGATGCAAAACAGCAAGCAGATAAAGACAGAGGAATGGCTACTGGCAACGATGCCATTGCTTTCATAGTTGTGACATAGCCTCAGGACAGTAGCACACAGTTGCAAAATGAACTGGCAGGGCTTCCTACCCCAAGTAGGTTGATAACTCCATAATCACTGATGCAGACTCACAAGTACTGCATCATGAGGAAATGCCAGTATCAGAAGGTGGGAATCACCTTGCAGCTCAACACTTCTTTCCTGTGATCAGGCTTAACCTCTAGGGGAAGAAACACCAAGACCTGATGTTCCTTTATCCATTATGCTGCTTTTACACAGTGATGCTATGTGAAGGCATCAATCACAGCTGGCTGCAGAGGCATGCAAGGCCTTTTCAGCTAAACAGCAGAGTTGACAGGACATAGTTCAAGGCCAGGCTACTGCCACTGGGAGTCAGATAGAGATGGTTAGAGTGTCACAAGGTATAAATGAGGAAATTCACCACTGCATGGGAATAGTGGAGGACAAGTAAATGTTTATGATGATTTTCATGCAGAATATGATTGCACACATGGCTTTCATGTCAGCCTCTTTCCATGCACTACTACTACTAACTACTGCATTACATACTTCAACCAACAAGAAAAAGAAATACCAGAAGAAAGTACAGGAAACAACAAAGCACCTATGTCAGAAAATACAACTGCATTTCCCTGTATGCTGGAAAAAAGTCTCAAAAAAGAAAAAAAAAAGATGGCACCTACTATTTAAGGAAATAAATATATGTGACTGCAATGCCATTGACATTTGTGTTATGAAATGAATGCACCATCTTTATTAGTATAGTACTTCACATCCCCTGCTACTCCCTCCTACCCTGTTGGTGTAACTTGCACTTGTGCTGCAGACCACCGAACACTGTGCAAATGATGACCATATGAATACATATGTTTACAATATGTGGAAAAATATCTGATGCAGAGCATGAATTGGCCATGCACAAAAAACATAGCCCAGAGGAAAACCTGCGTGCACTAAGTATTCTCTTTGTAACCTTACCATGTCATGTAGTGAAGGCCATTGCCCATAGTTGTGGACTAGATGTTGCTGCTTCATCTGTGCTGATGTAACTATGCACAAGCTTACTGGAGGGGGCCCATGAACTGCCATCTGCTGGCCACTGTCACTATCAGTGATAAGTGAAAGAGGGGAGTTGCACTGCTACTATAGGTCACTGGTTGTGCCACCTGCTTACCAGACTGACACATGATCATGTTATTCAGAATGCAACAAGCCCTGAACATTCTGCATGCCATAATGGGATCATCCCAAAGAGCCCCCCTTGACTCATCCAGGCAACAGAAACAGACTTTGAGCAGGCAGAGCACTCACTCAATGACTATCTGTGTCTGGGACAGGGCAATGTTAAGGCATTCCTTGCAGGTTACGGACTGCTGTCATTAGCTAAGGTTTGGGTGGGTAGCTTAAATCACCTAGAGGGGACACATGACCAAAGGGTGGTTAGTCATTACTACCTATCTCATTATAAAGGTAAAGAACTGTCTATATAATATACACTTACCAACTAGGTGACTGTGAGGAATCTTACTATGCATGAAGTGATGGTATAATGAATGTGTGTGCCATATACTGGATTCCTTAGTACTGCTGGGATATTCATACAATATGTTGGAGATGCAGCCATGTGCATCACACACTGTCTGGCAAGGTTACCCTTTCTATTGTGGTACCTCTCACTCCATAGTCTAGATTGGGGGCCTTATAGTCACATGCATACAATCTATTGCACCATGCTCCCCTGGAAAGTATACCATTCCATAGAAAGCATGCATGGTACTGGCTTGGCCTTGGGGTAACACTGGGAAATAGATATGCTTATCCAACTGGGACAAGAGTATATAGTGAAAACTGCTGCACTATCCTCAGGCAGAAGCCTGTGAGATGCCCAACATGTCCCCAGCCTGTCTCTGAAAGGTCACCATTGCAAATAAAGTGAGGGCTATGTATACCTCAGTATTGTCAGGAATAGGAAGACAACTCATTGCCTCAATTCTAGACTGATGATTGTAAAAATTCACCAAAGCCCTTAGGATCTCCCTGTCCAGTCTAAATCTATCAAACAATTCTTGCTCTGCAAAGTTAAAGTGAGCTATTATCTGCCTGTATCTCTTCCTCTAAGGCTGTGGGGGCATTGCTCAATGCATGGGAATGCAGTGTGGCAGAGACAAGCAGCACAAAGCTGGCTAGAGTAAGACCTGAAGCAAACCTGGACATCTTCAGTGGTTTTAAAGTGACTGGAAAAGGTGCAAATTTGCTTTTTATAAGGCAAGTATACACTACACATTTGTTTATCAAAAAGTGATTTACAAGAGGTATCACATGTAAAAATGAAAGTGGGTGGGTTCCTCTCCGATAATTTCTTTCTGAACAGAGGAACCTAGCAGGGATGTACTCTTTCCCCTTTGTTATTTATACTATATTTAGACATAGAAATTCAGGGATATAATTGGTATGCTAGTCAAGAAAAGATGGCTCTACTTACAGATAATATTATTTTATACTTGATTAAACCAGAAAAGAACATTTCAGTGTTAAGGACATTTCTGAGGCAGTTTCAAATCTTTTTGGGATACACAATTAGTGAAGCTAAAACAAAGACAATAGCTGTAAATTATGTACCCTCACATGAATTGGTTCAGCAAGAGAAATCTTGACGAGTGGATGGGAGATGGATCTAGGTTTTACGGGAATCATTCATGTATCACTGCTGGACAGAGAGGCACAAAAAATGGGGGGGTATAGTATTCTCATCCTAAGGGAAGCCGTACAACACACTGGCACACACTTTATAAATGCCCAGATAGCCTAGCCTAGTATGAACATATGAACCTATGAGCAATGTCCATATTTATGGGGACATGATAAAATGAAGTACTTAGCATTATTGATTAAAAAGGATTCTGGTGTGGCAGCTAAGGATATGTGTGAAGTGACTAAAAAGATAATACAAAAACTGAGAGATTGGGAGCTTTGTTATATGGATATGGATAGCAAGATACAAGCAGTTAAAATGTCTTTAGTCCATTCAGTTTTATACATAGTTCAGGCATGCTTTTATCAACCAGAGGAGAAGTTGTGGTTAGCAATTAATAAAGAGCTGAAAGATTTAAGGGGGAAGATGGCAGGAGTCAAGTGGGATAAGGTGATTCTTCCAATTGAACAAGGCAGTTTGGAATTACCAGATTTGAAGGAGTATTTCAGAGCTACACAGTTAAGGCTCCTATACATAGCACAAGCAGAAACCTATAATTCAAAGTGGAAAGGGATGATGATGAAATGGGGAGAAGTTCAAGAAATAAGAAGAGTCTGAGATTTAGGATCCAGATCCTTGAGCAGAATAGCAATAACCATGCAGAATATTATATCTATAAAGTAGCAGAAAGTATTTTAATAACTAAGCCAACACACAAATGGAGCCAGGAGATTCTGCCAATAGGGGTGACTACAATTTAGGATACACACAAAAGACAAGAGGGGGCTGGAATTTATTGGAGAAAACTTATAAAAGAACTAATGTATTGGGAGACGATAGAATTGGAAGAGGCCAAGAATTTATTTGGACTGCAGGACAAAGATTGCCTTCACTATCAAAGATTGATATCAGAGTATAGGCAAAGAGAAAGAAATAGCACTGGTAGAGTTTTCAGTAAAATCCATAACAGAAGGTGCTGTTAAAAAGGAATAATTAGTAGAGCGTACAAAACATTGCATGATAACTAGAAGAATTAATCAGAGGAGGTTAGAAAGCATTGGGAAGATAGATTGGATAAGCAATTCACAAAGAAATAATGGGAAAATATATATATGTCTCCCAAATATGCAACAAAATCTAGAAGATTTAGGTCTTTGCTTGGAAGTCTTTGCATAGAAGTTTTTATACCCCAAGTACACTCCAAATAATTTTTCTTCAGGTAGACAGCAAATGTTGGAAGAAAGTGGTAACTGGGAACATTTTTCTGGGAGTCTAATGAGCTGGCAGACTTTAAAGATTCCATGCAGACTGCTCTGTCAGAGATACCAGGTGAGCAAATTGGTGTAACTAAGGAAATAATTTTTTTGAGCTATGATACAGAATCAGAATTGCCTAGGCATAGTAAGGCCTTGCTGAGTCTTATTATGGTGGCTACCAAAAAAGCAATTGCTAGAAGATGGAAATCAAAGTCTAAACCAACTTTACTAGAAATAGTGAATATGTAACAGAGATAAAACAACTGGAATTGGGATCTTTAGAAAAGGGTATGAGCAAATTACATAGGAAAAATGGGAATTGTGGGAACAATACACACAGAAGAGGAACAAGGTTTAAAAGAAGGCAGGATCTGAATGAGCTGTGTAATATTTGACTGACAATGACTGGATAGATCATAAGTGATGTGTAATGTTTGCAACTACAATTATGTCAAAATGGTTTTTGATGTTAATGTTTGCAACTAAATTAAGTCGATATGGTTTGTTTTCATTTATATAAATGTATGATTGCCTATATCATATGTGATAATTTTATCATGATGTTTCTTGTTTAAAAAAGTGACTTACAAAAGAGAAGTAAGCCTCACTTACATGATTAAGTAACATCATATCCACAAATTTTGCATTTGCATCTCATTATGTACTCATTAAACTACAAAGTTAATTTCAAGTTTTTAATACTTGCATGAGTGCAGCTTATGTCCCTGTGTCGCACCTCACCTGTGCTTGTGTGCAACCTTGTATAATGACCACCCAAGATCTGCTTAGGGAAAAAAGTGATATTTTTATGATCTGTAGCATAAGGTAGAAATTTAAAAAAATGAAATGTACTAAACAGTTTCTGACCAGTAAAACATAACTAGGTAATATTACAGGGAAAAAATTAATTATGTGATCAAACTAACTACTTTGGAGGATGGAGGTGTCTTTCAAGATGCCCCATTAACCTCTTTTTAGGAGATTGTTACAACTCCACAGACTGACTGACATCAAGAATACAAATTCTGCTTCTATTAACTTAACAATGTTCAGCTGAACCATTAAAAACAAATCTTTAAAGAAATATAATAATTGACTATTTTTGTCCTCAATCATCATGTTCTTACTTCTTTATATGTAACATGAAACAAAAAGAACAAAAAAATCTATCGTTTCAATTTATGCTATTTGTTTGTTGGATTGGTTGGTTAGTTGGTTGGTTGGTTGGGCATTTGGTTAGTTGGTTGGTTGGTTGGTTTCCAGAACCTGAAAAAAGTTCTCCTCCTGTACTTGCTTGATTCCTTTTTTAACACCTTTATTGAATTATCACTTGTGACATAGGCAAAATTACATTTATATAAAAGTAATCAAACTGTGTTAACAAGATCACATTTACAGACATTACATATATTGTTATATATCATATAACCTAAGCAACATTACATAAATTATTCAATTCCTGCATTTTTTTTAAACAAGAAACATCTTTATTAAACCATCACTTATGATATAAGGCAATCATACATTTATATAAATGAAAACAAACCACTCTGACACAATCCTAGTTGCAAACATTTTAAATCATAAACCATAGTGAAACACTCCCAGTTGCAAACATTATACACCACTTGTAATCTACCTAATCATTTTCAAACATTACATAAGTCATTTAAATCCTGCCTTCTTTTAAACCTCATTCCTCCACTGTATCTATTGCACTCACAATTCCCATTTTTCCTAGGTAGTCTGCTCCTACCCTTTTCTAAAGATCACAATTCCATTTTTTTATCTCTGTTACTATATTCACTACTTCTGGTATAGTTGGTTTAGAGTTTTATTTCAGTTTTCTAGTAACTGCTTTTTTGGCAGCCACCATAATTTGACACAGCAAGGCCTTACCATGTCTAGGCTGTTCCGATTCTGTATCATAGCTCAGAAAAATCATCTCCCTCATCAAACCAATCTGCCCACCCAGCATCTCAGGCAGTGCATCCCGCACGGAATCCTTCAAGTCCGCCAACTCACCACACTCCCAGAAAATGTGTTCCCAGTTATCTCTTTCTTGCTTGTTACACCTCCAACATTTGCTGTCTACCTGAGGAAAAATTCTCTGGAGTCTACTTGGGGTATAAAAATATCTATGTAAACATTTCTAAGCAAAAATCCTAAATCTTCTAGATTTTGTTTCATATTTGGGAGACATACATATATTCTTCTATTGTTTCTTTGTGAATTGCTTATCTAGTCTCCCTTCCCAGTCCTTTCTAACCTCCTCTGATTGATTCTTGTAGATATCATGCAATATTTTATATGTTCTACTAATTATCCCTTTTTAATAGCAGCTTCTGTTCTAGATTCTACTAAAAACTCTACCAGTGCTATTTTTTTTCATTTAGGACCTCCCCATTTCTTTCTCTTTGCTTATACTCTGATATAAAATCTTGATAGGGAAAGCAATCTCTAACCTGCAGTCTAAATAACTTCTTGGCATCTTCCCATTCTATCATCTTTCCCTCTCTATTTATTTGCTCCCAAATACCTTGGTTCCTTTGCCAGTTTTCTTTAATAAATTCCAGCCCCCTCTTGCTTACTGTCTATATCCCTAATTGCAGTCATCCCTATTGGCATCATCTCCTTTCTCCATTCCTGTGTTGGCTTAGTTCTTATGATACTTTCTGCTACTTTATGGATATAATATTCTGTATGATTATTTTTATGCTCCTTAAAGGCCTGCATCCAAAATTCAAGTCTCTCCTTGTTTCTTGAGCTTTTCCCAGTTTCATCATTATCTCTTTCCACTTTGAATTATAGTTTTCTGCTTGTGCTATGTATAGGAGCCTTAACTGTGTAGCTCTGAAATACCCCTTCAATTCCTGTAATCCCAATCCTCCCTGTTCTACTGGAAGAATCAGCTTATCCCACTTGACTGTTCTGTCTTCCCCTTCCAGATAAAGTCCTTCAGCTCTTTAGTAATTGCTATCCACAACTTCTCCTCTGGTTGATAAAAATATACCTGACTTGTGTATAAGACTAAAGGGACTAAAACATTCTAACTGCTTGTATCTTACTATCCATATCCATATAACAAAGCTTCCATTTTCTCATTTTTGTATTATATTTTGTTTAGTCTCTTCCCACATATCCTTAGCTGTCATGACAGAATAATTTTTAACCCATACTCCTAAATTCTTAATTTTATTGTTTCCCCATAAATATGAATATTGCTGAACTGATTCATGTGTGGATATATAATTTACTGCTATTTCCTTTGTTTTAGCTTCTAATTTTGTATCCTGAAAATATTTGAAACTGTCTCAAAATGTTCCACAACACTAATGTCTCTTTCTGGTTTTGTCAGGTATAAGATAATATCATCTACAAACAGAGCCAGCTTTTCTTGACAATCATACTAATTACATCATTGAATTTCTGGGTCCCTTATTTTCTTCGCCAATGGTTCATATAATAAATATAATAAAAATAACAAAGGAGAAAGAGGACACCCTTGTCTGGTTCCTCTGCTCAAGCAGAATTTATTAGAGAGGACCCCACCCACTTTACTTTTTGCCTCTGATCACTCCTGTATCTTCCTAAGTAACTTTATATTTTTTCAGGAAATGCAAATGCTTCCATTGCCATGCTCATAAAGTAACAGTTTACTCTGTCAAATGCTTTCTCTGTATCTAGATCCACCAATAACAATGGCATTTTCTTACATTCTGCTTCCCTCTGGATCATCAATGTTATGTTAATGTTATCAAATGTTTGCCTCCCCTCCAGAAAACCACATTGACCCATGTCTGTCAATTTTGGCATTACATTTTCCATTCTTTTAGCCATTATAGACATGAACAATTTATAATCATGGCTTAGCATTGAAATGGGCCTGTATGAAGCTGGATCTGATGGATCTTTACCCTGTTTAGGTATTACAGCCACCACTGCTTTCTTCCAGGATATTGGTACTTCTCCTCTTCTTAAAATACTGTTAAACAAAAACGTCCATATATTTATCAGTTTTTTCTCTCCTCACTTCATAACTTCCACAGGAATACCATCTATTCCTGGGGGCTTTCATGTAGCTTGATTATACATCACAATTTTTTATCTCATCTCCTCCTATACTAACCCTTAGTAATTGAGCCTCATCTACTGCTAACCTTAGCATATTTAATTCTTCCATAAACATTTCCATTTGTATCCTTTCTTGATTTCCATATTTCCCTGTTTTACACAGATTTTCATAGAATTTCTGAAACATTTCTAATACCTCTACAGGATCTCTTCTTACTTCCTTGTTATAGGCTCCATAAGCTTGGTGACAGTCCTTTCTACTTTCTGTTGCCTGAGTCATTGTGCTAAACTAGTGTTGTTATCAAAAAACAGTTGCTTAACTGCACTCTTTCTAAACTCATGCATATTATCGAGATAATCCCTTATTTTCTCCTTATCATTTTGTAGTTCATCCTCTTCTTGTTGTGTGAGATTCTCCCTATTCTGCAGTACTTTAACATTTGTCAGTCCCAATAAATAATTCTTGTTACTTATTAACCGTATCTCCCTTTCTTTTATTTCCACTCAATTTTTAAACTCCATCTTAATTTTATACCACTACCTAGCTATATTTTCAGAAGAAATTTATATCCTCTCGAATAGCTCCTGTATAATCTCCACTACCCATTCCTTAAATTCCTCTGTTTTCAACAGATAGGTGGGAAATCACCAGTGTCTCATTTTTATTTCATTACACTGCATTTTTATATTAGTTGTTATTGGCACATGATCTGAAATAGTTATTGGGTGTATATCAAGACCTTCAATTAAATGCACATGTTCCTGTGAAATGTAAATTCTGTCTAACTTAGCCCAATTATTATATCTTGGGGAATAATATGTAAATTCACTCTGAACTCCTATTACAGAATTCTTATCTTCCATGCCAAATATTTTCATAAATTTCTTCAAAAATCTACCCTCCTTTGTTAAACTTTCCCTTCTGGGGCCCCCAGACACATTTTCACTGCTGCAAATCAAATTCCAGTCCTCACCTATAAGTAAAACTCTTTGCTGAAAACTGATTATTTTCCCAGAATTTTCTTAAGCTCCATTATAGCAGTTTTAGGTGGAATATAAATATATGACAGTGTAATCCTCCTCCTTGCCAGTAGCCTCTTAACACTATAAATCTGCCTTTATTATCTTTTTTAACCTCTTCTGTCAGTATTGGAGCACCTCTTGCAATTAATATAAGTACTCCTCTTTTCCTTTGTCCCAGGTATTCCACTGAATAACCATCTTGACAACCATTGTTTATCAAATTCACATGTTCATTTATTTCCAAGTGTGTTTCCTGTAACACAGCTATTTGCACTGTACATTTTTTAATATAGTTCACTACTCCTTTTTTGCATTTATCTGTGAGACTATTGATATTTAAGGACATTGCAGAAAGCATAATTGTATTAACAAGTTATTATTCCCACCTTTTATCTATAAAACTGTTTTTATTAACTGTCTAGTTCCAGCTTTTGTGTTACATGCATACTCTGTTTGGTAGTTGACCTTTTATACCGTTGTTCTTGACATATCCATTTGATTTTATAACCCATCTTACAAAACTTTTTGTTTTTTTGAAATCCCTCAAAAAAAAATCCCCACTATACTCTAAAACCTATTAACATAATATTAACACACAAAACTATGTATATCTTCAAATACTGAAGTTTTACCATCTTAATATGAATAAATATCCCAAACTGACAGCTGCACTCACAGATTTGAGTTAACCTAAAATAAATGTTATCCATAGTAAGATGCATGGTGCATCCTGTGTTTCTACTAAGTGCTAACTGGTTTTGTCTTATCTTTATAACAATCCCAGCTGGGAAAACCCCTGAATGCTTTCAGAGAACATTATTTCCTCGCCAGTTTCTCTTTCCTCCAGTCAATCATTCTCCACCAGACTTTAACCAATTTCTCTTTATCAGATTGTCTCCATGGAGACATGAGAACTAGATAGCCAATTTTTCATTATCAAATTGTCTCTATGGAGGCATGAGAACCAGACAGTTAATTTCTCTTTATCAGATTATTTCCACGGAGACATGAGGACCAGATACAGAATTGCTACTATACATACATTCATTTGCTAGGAAAAAAGCCTCATAATATTCAATATTCTTTTTAATGTACTTGCTTTTTCTTAAAACGTGTTACTAAATCAATCTAAGGACCTTAATCCAGTCATTCTCCTACGAAGAATAAGAAAAAACATTAATTATTCTCTTGTCATGTTCTTTTCACCAGGCTTTCTTTTTTACATTGCATTACCTACATTTCTTAAAACCAAACAAGAAGAAAGAGAGAAGAAGGGAGAAAGAAAAGGAACAAAAAAGAACAACAGCTCCTATTTACAATCCCCATTACACTTAAAAATAACTGAGAAAACTTTTACTTTATAGCATGCAAAGAAAACCGTATACCACAAAAATAGTACTAGTAAGAAAAAAATGTTCTTTGCTTACAGCTTTCTCCCCTCTCTTTCCATCTCCAAGCATTTTTCTGAATATTAATATCATGAGGTAGGGCATATGCTATGGAGTCCCCTAGAAGTCCAACAAATTCTGAAAAAATCACAATATTTCCAGAGTTTCTTGTTCTGTCATATTTCACAAATATAATTATGCACTGTAATACCACATTAACTTATTGATTTTATTGTTGTTTATCTCCATCTTCCAAATCCTATCTCTGCTTCATTTCCAATGTACTCCTGGTTCTTCTAGTCAACTCTAATGCTGCCTTCCTTCTGTCCAACATTTTCATTTGAAACATTGGGAAAAGGTTCACAGGTACAGTCTCTCTGTGGTCTTTATTACCAGAAGAACAAGAAGCAGAATATCCTTCTGCTTCACAGCTCAATTTTTGTTGGACAAACTTTTGCATTTTCTCCTTTGCATGTACTTCATCAAAAATAATTTTGTCCCTCCAGGGAAGAATACCTTAAAGACAGCTGGATACAGCAATTTGAATCTCACACCTGCATCTCAACATTCTCTGAATAGTGGAATAAATTTACTCCTCTTCTGCCTGGTGTACAATGAGTAATCATTCTCTACAAACACTCTGCTGTTTCCTTCTTTTAGTACTTTCTCCTTCTGCCACAGTTTTATCAGAATTAACTCCTTCTGCTGGTGGGATTGCATCTTTACTATTAAAGGTCTAGGTTGCTTTCAAATAGGCAGGTTTGAAGCATACAAACTATATACCTTTTCAACTAACAACTCCTACTGTGGAATACCAGTCCAGTTGCTTATTTGTGATTTCATAAAATTAATGCAGCCTGTTCCTTTCAGGTTTTCTGGTATAGCTGAAAATGTTGGGTATTCCCTATGTGCTGTGTCCTCTAATTCCATTTTTTTAAATATCTCTTCCTGAGCAGTCTGAAATTCAACCAGTCTTTTCTTCATTTCAACCTCTGATTTTTGCAGCTTTATCACCTCATCTGAATATCTGTGTAAAGCTTCTTTTATTTTTCCAACCTTTTATTTGTATTGATATACCCTATCAGTGTTTCATTTATATTAACCAGGTCTGTGTGCAGTTGTCTTATATCTTCCTGTAGGTTACTGGAAGTCATGTCTAGAGGTTGCATTGCTTTTTGCTTTACAGCTGCAGAACTTTGTCCAGTCAGTGTTTCATCCTCGCTTTTTGTAGCTGATTTTTTCCAGGTCCTCTGTGTTTCTTTTTTCCTGGCATCCAGGCAGTACACTTACCAGCCAGTTACTGAAATTTAGCCATAAACACAAAAGTCTACTGGCCTTCTCTGCTGAGTTTATTTTTTTCACGCTGAGAGAGATAGAATTAAGCTGTTACTCAATGTGCAGCCATTTTGAAAGTCCTCATACTTGCTTGCTTCCTTGAGAAAAATCTGTACTATTTAGAAAGTTACAATAAAAATAGAAGTTCTAGACCAGGATTCATAAACATTTAGTATATTAAAGTGTGCAAATTAATGTGGATAGCTGCAAAGTAAAAGGTGTTGATATACTAAAGTAAAGATTACAAGGCTGCACAAAGGGAAGAAATAACAAGCACTTTATGTAGTGCATGCTAACAAATGCTTGGTGACATGAAAATGATGAACTCCATGCAAATGAGGCACATGGTGTATGCACTTGATGATATCTAAAATGGCAGACTGACTTGGAGGTATATAAAATGGGTGTGCTGCACTGTGGCACATGCCTGTTTTATCCACAGAGAATCGTGGTGTGCATGAGAAGAGATATTTTTGAATAAGCAAGAATAATAGCTCATCAGAAAGTGTTATCAGCTGCCAGTGCCTGCAATGTTGCACATCACGGTCATCCAAGTAAATGGAAGAGGTACAGACACCACTTGACATACCACCAGCTTAAAGACCAGCAGTTTGTGGACCATTTCCTTTAGGACATGGAAACTATAAGGGACCTTATTGAACTGTATTACCCACAAGTGGAATTGAGAGTAGTGTATGATATGGCCATTAGTATGGATAGTAAGGTATGTGCAGCTTTAACTATCTTAGCTACAGGGATCAGTGACTTACTTGTATATGTTAAGAATATCACAGGTATCAGCCTCACATTTCCTGAACCACATCCTCAGTAATGTACTGCACTATGTGCAGGATCATATCAGATTTCTCAAGACTGGAGAGAAGAGAACCATCACTCTACAGACATTTTATGACATAGCACATAACTCTACGGTCCTGGGAGACACAGATTTCACACACATTGCCAATAAGGCCTCATTCAGTCCAGAGGTTCTGTGATACATCAGCAAAAAGGCCTTCCACTCTCTTAACAACCAGGTGGTCCATAAGGCCCAGGACATTATTTATAATGTGTTTGTCATCCACCCAGTTGGTTCCAGTGATTCAAACGTCTGCCACATGTTCAACTTATACCAAGATTTCTGTGAGGAGATTTCTTAAAGGGTCATCTGGTTGGCAGCTGCACTCACACATACTGGATAAACAGGTCTATACATACCTTTATCATGCAAGCTGAGAATAGGTCACATATAACAAAATATATTATTTTTGGAGTGTTGCAAGTTGCGCTGGATATACTCAAGAGCCGAGGCTGATGACTCCCCCATCTTCAACCACTAGACCATGCAGGAAGTGGACTATAATGAAGCACATGTAGAAACAAGTAATATAGTGGAGCAAATGTTTTGCTTACTTAAGGGATGCTTTCTTTGCCTAGACACATCAGAAGTGGCACTTCATTATAGTCCAGACTTCTGCATCAAGATTTCCATTGTGTGTGCCAAGCTGCACAACATGACATTGTGCAAACAGATGGGGTGCTAGGTGAATATCTTGGCTGGGCCTTCCATGCCAGTTGCACCAATAGCAGAAGGGCAGGGTGGAGAGTTGGGGGGTATATGCAGCAGCAATATCACAGCCAAAACAGAAGTGGGCACAGTATATAGAAGCACTGCAGAGAGGAAGCATCTGATCCATAAGTATAGACAGTGATACAGACAACACAGAGTAAAATAATGCATATGTTATCTCACCTACATTATGAAGGGAAGTGCACAGATCGGCCATGCTATGTATTAAACATCACAATACTTGCATGTTAGGGAGTTGGCAGGACACAGTCATCATCACTTGGACAGAGAAGGAAATTGACAGGTGACTGCAAAGTTATCAGATTTGGGGTGGGTCAAGAGTAATAAACACAGTAGCTTGTACTCTGAGAAGCTGTGAGGAGTCAGGGATCAAATCCATCAGTGGTGGTGTTAATCTGCCATGATGTGAATGTTGGTGGTATTCATAGTGTTGGATTGCAGTATTGGGATTCTTGTGACTGACATCAATGAAGGAGGTAGAACTAGAGAACCATAAGCATTCATCCTAATAGGGCATACTGTGTTAATCCTGATCAATATTTTTGCCCATAAACTGTCTGTCACCCACAAGGGATGGCAGGCTGTGTCGCCACAGGCAGCAGGAAGGGGGAGAGCTACAGAAATCTGCATGCATATCCTGATGAATCTCTGACTTGCACATTTTCTGGTTAATGGCAAGTGCTGCAGCCACATCAAGAATTGTCCTGGAGTCATGGTAGTACCTACCTCTCCCTATGTTTATCCCTTACAGTTACAATGCACATGCCAGAGGGAGAATGCATTTAGGCTGCTGTATGTGCTGGTAACACAAATGGAGCCCATGAAAGACTTTAAGGAAGAAGCTGTCCATCATGTTGTAGTAAGGCTCCTCCTGTACCCTTTTCTGTAATGGCAGATGCGGGTAACATTTCTCACTGTAATGTTGCAGGCAGTGCCACTGTGTAATTGGATAGTTCCACTTACATGTTGTCATCATTGTCAGCCACAGGCACCCTGTTAATATCAGGTGTGTGTATTACAAACATGTGCGGATAAAATGGGATCATTGTATTGGTCTCTATATTTATGGAAACTCCAGCATGGTTACTTCCCTGACTTCATGGGCTGGCATTCATGTTCCAGTCAACCTCACATGTTTTGTTGGCACTATGTTAGGGAAGTGTTTGTTACTTGGGAAATACATATATTTTGGATAAGTGAAAAGCTGCCTAAGTTTTGAAAAGATAGAGGCTTTCATGCAAAACATTTGAGCACTTGCAATCACAATCATAAAGAAAGAGGACATCTCTAAGTATGAAAAAAGGTGCTTCCAGTTTTTAATCATAATTCCTCAAACAGTACAACTTGCTTTTATAAACTAGCAAGTCCTCCCATGGTCCACTTTTAGGAGGAAGTAATTTAATGAAGGACCATGGACGTGGCTTAATGGTGTCATATAGGAGGTTGAAGTATCTGTTTGAAGTAGGATAACGGTAGGGTAGGAGCCAGGTCACCAGTTGTTTTATTAGTAGTAACACTGGATTAAGCATTAGGTATTCAGACTTGGACAGTTGTTAAGCAAATGGTGTCTTGTATACAAGATTTTTTAACTCATTACCTCTACTAGCAATGTAGGGTTACTGCTGCTTTGCTTTAGTCCCAGTTGAATTGCTGAAGTAGGGGGGGTTAGGGTTGCATGACAATTTTATAGTTGTTGCTAGTTGTTTATTGCAATGTTATTTATAAATGTGGGGCAGCATGTTTTAGCCAAATAAGTGATAGACAGGCAGGTTTGCAATATATTAATTACTTAATTGTATAGTTTATCTTCACCTACTTGCTGTTGTTCAGGGATGCACCAGTTAAATACATTTAATTCTCTTTCTTAGAGATGTTATTAGAAACATTCCCTGCAAGGTTGACTTAAATATGTTTGTATTTGTCATTGTTTGAGCACCTATAATAAAGATGCTTTTAAAAAAGGAGTATGCATTATACATGCTGCAAACAAACAAGTATTTAATCTCTGAATGTTAATATCTTTATAATTTTCATCGCATTTTCATAAAATGTCCCATTTAGTGGCAAATTCAAATATCACTAAATAACAGCTTCTCGTGATAAATGACTGTTGACTTCCGAGATTAAAGTGAAAAAATGGATCACTTGTGATCTTGATGGCTGTTTTGCTTCCTCACCATGGACTAGTAAATAAAATTCCTTTAAAAATACCTTATGGAGTACGCGGATCTATTTTCAAATAAGACTTCAGTAATAGGGCAAAAAACAAAATCAGGGTTAAGGCACAACTGATGTCTAAAATGTATTTATTTATTTATATAATTATTTATTTATTTATCTATCCTTCTAGCCTTTGTTGACCAGGTTAGTCCTACTTGGCTAGTAGCCTCTTTTCAAGGAAGACCCAAGGTGGTATTTATACTACTAGGGGAAGTTTGGCCATGGCATCAGGAACTTTCCTTACTTTTTTTCAATAGCTGCCTTGGGGTCTTTTACATCCATCTGAGCTACCACAAACTCAAACAGATGGGACCTCAGGTTAATGTCTCATCTGAAGGACAATACACTCAGCAGTCCAGAAACTCCCCCCACCCATACTTCACTGCAGGGTCAGCAATTAATCTACCAGGTGTGGGAATAAAACCTACAGCTTTCTGATCCAAAGGCAGGTGTACTCCTGTTGCATCACTGCCACTGCCACTAAAAGAAGGAATTAAACAGGCATGAGCACGGTCATTAAAAGTGAACATATTTTTAAAGGCAAGCACTACTGCCAAAGTCCTTAGAAACTATTTGCTGCCACCAAAAGGCCATTATAAGAGACAGAAAATGACAGAAAAAGCTCTATATGAGATTCATGAACATGGACCATTTCCATGGCCATGCTGAGCAATGCCAGTGTGTGCACCCAGATTCCAGGATTAGAGGGGTCCAACTAAGAGCAGTGCAGAATAGTAAGGCCAGAGTGGTACACTGAACCATCCATTTCATACTGGATTAGTGGGGTGCAGTTTATAAATAAATCAGTGTGCATCGTCATTACCAAAATGTTTGTTTTAAGTCAGGAGGCAAGAACACCATACAAGAGCATAGAAGATGGCACACGACATGCATCAGAGGAGATGAAAAATTGGTTGCCAGTACATAAAATGGAAAATTTGGGGTTGGAAGGGTTCCGTGGAGGTCACTAGTTTGGGAAGAGGTATAGAGGTATATATTTCAGTCTCTGCTGGAATGGGTGAGCAAGTAAGGAGTTGTCAAACTACTGAAAGTGCATTTGTGTGTGTGCGTGTGTGCATGTGTGCGCGTGTGTGTGTGCGTGTGTGTGTGTGTGTGTGTGTGTGTGTGTGTGCGTGTGTGCGTGTGTGCGTGTGTGCGTGTGTGTGTGTGTTTGTGTGTGTAGGCTTCAATGATTTTGGGCCCATTCATAGACATTACACCTGCCTTTGACCTACTTTAGCAAGGCTGCTGTTCTTCACCTTGAAATACACCTTTGGATAAGGACTAGCCCTGTAAGCTCAGTGGCGCATGCTATGACTGTGAAATAGTATAGTATGATGTACTACTTATGTAGGAGTTCTCATCCCAGACATGGCAACTGTGAAACTCTGTGTGTTTGTGTATAATAATCAATGCTTTTGAGGCCATTCACAGTCACTACATCTCTCATTGCCCTACATTAGTAAGTCTGCTGATGTCAGTCACCTTGAAATACCTCCTTAGACAAACTTCAGTTGTGTAAGCTTGTAACGTGCAGTAAGTGCGTAATGCTGTAGTGTGATGTACTAGTTAGGTAGGAGTTCTAATCTCAAACATGGCAATTGTGGAACTTTGTTTCTGTGTGTGTGTGTGTGTGTGTGTGTGTGTGTGTGTGTGTGTGTGTGTGTGTGTGTGTGTGTATAGAGTAATGCTTTTGAGGCCATTCACAGTCACTATACCTTCCATTGCCCTACTTTAGCAAGCCTGCTGATGTCATCTACCTTGAAATATACCTTTGGAGAAGGGCTAGCCCTATAAGCTCTGTGGTGCATTCCATTAATGCGGAACAATGCAGTAGCAGTAACTACACTGCTATGGGTTTGAATCTCATCTGTGGCAAGTGTTTGTGTGTGTACCTCAAAGTTTTTGTCCCTATTTACAGCCAGTGCACATCTCAGAACTTGATTTTAGTAGTCCTGCAGATATTACCCACCTTACAAGTATCTGTTGCGAAGCCTATACCATGTCAGGCCAGTGATGCATTTGATAAATGTGTAATATAATGGGCTGTAAAGGTAGTTGTATAGAGGTTTGAACCTCCCCCCTGGCAAATGCAAATGTGTAATTATGGTAAAATTATTTTTGGATCTCTCACCCACTACATCACCCAATGCCAGTATTTACAAGGGCTGATGTTCCTCACCTTAGAAGTACCTTGGGGCAACATCTATCCAACAAACTACATGGGGCATGTGATAAATGCGGTACACAGTAGTAGCAATACATAGCCAATGTGGGGAACTGTGCCCCCCACACCCCCTTCCTTTATATTCTCACTCCAGGGTCACACTGCAGTGGGGCAGGGGCTATATTCTATTTTTGACCAAATGAGCTTTCAATCAAATGAGCTTTCAGTGAAGTGGGCTGCCTGAAATCATTTTTGACCAAATGTAATTCGACCAAAAGCAGTAGACCCATATATATATATATATATATATATATATATATATATATATATATATATATATATATATATATATATATCCATATCCTTATGTGTAAACATGACTGTTGCATATACCTTCCCAGATGTATCACACTGTATCACTGTATTTATCTGATATGTGCATATTTAGATACAACATACTTGATTCAACACTAATATCACTAACAAGTACTACACAAATATAGAAGTCAGAGCAGTTGTTCATCACTATTCCGTATGTGTACTGTATTGGAAAAAACAACAAATGCCTTCGTAGCTGTAATGGCTTAGTGGTTAACTGCTTGGACTATAGTGTATTGGGCCCTGGGTTCAAGACCTGTAAGGGATTTTTATTTCATTGCTAGGCAGAACAAGGACTGTTGGGTACAGAGTGGTTAAGACAGTTTTGAGCAGCTTTAAGCGGATTTGCAAGTTGGTAAGCGGTGCTAATGTACTCTTAAATGTATAGGCACATACACCAGCTCAGCTTCACTTAGCAGTGTGCAAATCTACTTAAAATTTATATTGCAGCAATGCTGAAACCTGCTAAACATGGCTCAGCCCTGGTAACCAGTGATCACGTTCCAGTCTAATGAAATAGGAGGGTAATGACATTTTTAATAAGTGTATTTAATGCCATGTACATAACATGTATCTATGTGCTGTCATTACAGTAGCAAGGGGTGTGAGTCTATTATCTGGGACACCTGAGTATATATGACTTATACAACACCTTTTTCCATTTGAATGTGTTACATACATGGGTAGTATCCTATGTTATATGCAGTCACACTGGCATGTAGCGTATCATTACATTACTACTGTTGACAGTGCTTTCCCAAGTAAGAGTAGATTGCAGATTGTAGTACTGGAACCAAGCACATCTGCATGCAAAGCTGGACTTTGAGTCCTCACTGTCGTGTTTTTGGTGTGTGAGCTGTGTGCTATTAAGTATGTCCTACTGGGTATTGATCTGACATGTGGATATTAACTGTAGACTGCTGTGTATATAGGACATGTCATTGCGGGCTGCTGTCATATAGTAATGGCATACCTATCAGTGTCAGATGTTTATCTGTCAACACATTCATACTAATGCATAACCAGTTAGCTAGCTGATGTCTGTCTGTCCTCTGTGCATATGCGCAGATGTCGGGTATCCATCTTGGCTGCTTACAGGCAATCTATGCTTGAGTGACACTAACATGTCTGCCCAGCTGTGTTATGAATGCCACAGCTAGGAATCCCCACCCCATATGCACCACATGCCATGGATACCTGAACTACACTACCACAGTCAACAGAACATGCTTGGGTACAGGTCTCCAAGACAGACACTGACCATGTTATGTAATACATGTTGCATACATGTCAGTTGGAGCAACTCACTGGCCCTCTGCAAGAGGCAACCAGATGAGTGGATGTTGCATTTAACTCTCACCCTGAGGATCACTCCTGTGGCATGATTTGATAGATAGCCTGCTGGCAAATGGCAGGTGGCATGATACCACTGTACCCACATCTCCTACTTTTCCATCTCTCCATGGACAATATCCTGGTACACACCTATGAACACCTGCACCTATGGATCCCAGTACTGACAAATGTGTCATTGTGCATTACTGAGAATAACAGTGTATGTGTGTTTGTAAACCTGCAGTTGATAATACCCTGAGGCCCTTCACACCCACCGCACCCCGCATTGCCATAGTCAGATATGACTGCTGCTGTAATGGACATTAAATGTACCTTGTTACACTCTTCATCCTATGGGCTATCTGGAGCTTGCAGTACCAGCACAGCACTGTTTTACAAATGGGTAGATAGGCATGGGTTACCCTCTGACTTCTGGCAAGTGTGTGTATGTGTGCAAGTGCATATATTTGTAGGATACAGCATTCTGAGGTCACATTCTCCTAATACAATACACCTAACCACACAGTATAAGGGATAGTGATGTTGCTGACCATAGGAGAGTCATGACAAAGTATCACCCTACTATCCCTGTGGCATGTGCAGTAGATGCATATCCCTGTAGTAGCACTCTTGAGATAGACAAGGGGTTGTATTGCAGTCCTGGTCAATGTGTGATGGTGGGTATGTCAGAGTTCATAGATTCATAGGTTGGTACTAGGCTACTGGCCTTAGAGCCTGTACAAGCCTAGCCATAACAATTTCCTGGCTATTTTTTCCCACAATCTTTTCTTCCCTGGACGCCTGTCTAGCAGGGCAACTGATGTGATCCCTGGGATGAATTTCCTATCTCTCATCCAATTGTCAAGGTTCCTTTTGAAGAGGGCCAAAGAGGTGCTCTACTTGACATGTGTGGGCAGTCTATTCCAGAGTCTGGGGAGTCTCTGTGTCAGGAACCTATCCCTCCAGCATGTTTTGTTCATTGTGATGACAAGGTTTAGATCCCTGGAGCGTGTGGCTCTGAGGGACTGGGATTTCTTTAAGTGTAGTATGTCCAACAGCTTTGGGTTTGACATGGCCTTGTATGTTAAGCAGAGATCACCTCTGAGTAGACAATATGCGACAGAGTATAGCTGGAGTTTTTTTAGACGGTCAGCATAGGGCATCTGCTTTAGGCCTGTGATTATTTTAGTGAGGTATTTCTGTGGCCTTTCCAGTTGTTGCAGATATCTTGAGAGATACATACCAAACAGGCCATTGTATTCTATAGTGGGTCTAATGAGAGATGAGTACAGTGGGACAATGACCTCCTTTTTTCTGGATGAAAATCCCTTAGTGATGAGGTGTGCCATATAGAAGGATTTCTTGACTGTTGTGACGATGTGGTTATCGAAGGTGAGACCACTGTCCACCTGTGTACCTAAGTCTCTTATCACACTTTCAATGTTTAGTGTACTACCACCTATGTGGTAATTCATGGGTACATGTTTTTTCCCAAATGGGATAACCATACATTTCTTGGCATTGAGCTTGAGCCCATGGCTTTGGCACCAAGCATCTGTTTCTTTAAGGCCCTTTTGTAGAATATCCACATAATTTGGGGATTCAATAATGGCTCCCAGTTTGCAGTCATCTGTGAGCTTTGTTAGCCAGAGCCCTTAGTGCTGGTCTGTACGTCAGAGAAGTAGATACCAAACAAGAGCAGTCCAAGGACTGAACCCTGCGGTACTCCACTTGTCATTTGTCTGGAGCTGGATTTGGAGTCGGCTACTTTTACAGTGTGGGTTCTGTCAGTAAGCCAGTTGGTAACCCATCGAGTGATGTAGGGATTAATGCCCAGCTTAGTATGTTTATCTATGATTTCAGAGTGGGGGATGGTGTCGAAGGCCTTGGCAAGGTCCTGATAGGCTGTGAGGACCACCTTACCCTCGTCTAGAGCTCTGGAGACTGATTCAAAGAAGTCAATCAGGTTCAGGAGACAAGATCGGCCCTTCATGAACACAAACCAGGTGGCATCCAGTGTTTGAAGGTTGTCAATGTCTTTGTTTATAAGTTCCATGATAATACGTTCCATGGCCTTGCAGATCAGGCTCGTCAGACTGATGGGGCAATAGTTCCCAGAATCCAAGAGGGATCCCCCCTTGTGGAGTGGGATAACTGTAGCTGTGCACCACTCAGTGGGCATGAAGCCTGAGGTGAGGCTGTGATTAAACATAACACTTAGGTGAGGGGCCAGTTCATTTTGTAGTTCATGTAGTACACAGCCCGGGATGTTGTCTGGTCCCATGGATGCTGTATTCTTAGCTTTGGAGAGTGCGTTTTTTTACCTGTGTGGCTATTACCAGAATTTGGCAATCTTTCGGTATTGAGATGGGCCCTTAAGGGGGTGAGAGGGGGTGAAGTTGGCACTGAATAGATCTGCCAGGATATTGGCAATATCTTTGGAATCAGTATATCCATTGCCATTCTGTTGTAGATCAGGGCAGATCTGAGCATTGCCATTTAGATTCTTGACATAGCTATAGAATGCCTTGTGGTTGACTTTGGAATCTTTGTCAATTTTATTTTTGTAACTAGCTTTGCAGGATTTTATGAGGGATCTCAGATTCTTACTGAGGCTGGTAAGGGAGTTTTTGCATCCTGGGATTTTCCTCTTTTCTGCAACAGTTTCTTTCTTTTGTTGTAAAGTTTGTTTATGGCAGGAGACCAAGAGATTGGCATCTTTTTTTTGGAGGAGAGCATCTTGGTTCTATTTGGGATGGCATGATTCATGCACAAGTGGATGTGCACGTGCAGTGCCTTAGTGTAGGATTCAGCAGTCGAACTTTCAGTTCTGGTCTGCATGGGTATTATGAAGTTTGTCACTTCTGACTTGAGTAGCATGAAGTTGGCTTTGGTGAAGTTTTTTATGGAGGTTTCCTTACTGGGGGTGGGGGAGGGATGTGGATAACAAGGGTGATTAGCTTATGGTCAGACCTGACCAATGAGGGGGTGACCATAGGGGTGGAACATCAATTTCTTATTTGATAATGACCAGGTCTAGGATATAGAAGCCCCTGGTGGGACTATGGATTAGTTGATCCAGGGCATTGGAATTTATTAATTCCAAGAACTGTTGGACAAAGGTGTTGATGCATGAGTAGTTTTCCCAGTTGTCATGGGTTTCAGTGAGTACAATATCCAATGTGGGGTGTGGGTGCTGGGTATACTGTCTTTACACCATGGTACCCCAGTACATGTCCGAAGGTCCACTGTATGGGGACCACTGTCACCATCAACCATACAGGTAACTGATCACACTATCCAGCCCAATGATGCATGTGCTGTGTGCAACTTATCTGTAACAGAATGGACACACTGCCAAGGCACTGATAAACCTAAGTCTCTCAGATGTGTGTATGACTGTTATGTGTTTGTCAATGTGTATATGACAGCATGTCACACTATGTATTGTTCATAAACAACCAGTACATCTCCCATTACCAAAATGTACAAGGCCTGGTGATGTTCTTCACTTAATGTGTAACCTGGAACACACCTCATCCTAAAAGCTGTGTGGTGTGTGCAATTAAGGCCACACACATTAGTAGCACTACGTACCTATGTATGGGGTTCTAGTCCCAGTGTTGGCAAGTAAGAATGTGTGTGTATGTGAAGGGATCTACTTCAGTTTGCGGAATATACATGCCCCAGGAGATTATCTATCCAAGAACTGACTGGCAAATGCTAACATTTCACAGGTATCATCTTGTGGAAATCCATTCCATTAAAACTAGTAGTAGATGTGTAAATGCCCTCTTCCCCACTGTATATCTGTACAGAGATACTGGGGTTGGTATATATAGCTGGGTGTGGATCTTGTGGGCACAGCCACCATCACTGCAGTTATTGTTGAGTGTATTCCCCGCTTAGTCAGCTGTAATACTGTACAGTTCATGTTAACAGGTTATGTACTTGTCAATCACACTATGTGTGGTTCTACACCACCCCACACCTTCCAAAGAGTAGGGCTGTGCCACCCACACCAGCACACCTATGTTTACCAAGTTGAGGATTGCACTACATTGAGAAAGGGGACATATACCTTGCCAGTACCATCGTCAATGACATTAAATGAGTCAATGACAATCAAGTAAATGACATGTTGTGCCTATTCTGTCTTGGTGGAATTACATAGGCTAAAATGGGATCCGTGCAAAAGTACATACATCCATGTGTACAGTATTCTCTGTGTATTGCATCAATACCAAAGCCTCTGTGTGTGTTTGTTATACACAAACATGTGGTGTGTACCACCCATTACACTTACCATTGTCCACTGTAGAAGGACTGCTGACATCAGCCACCATACACTCACCTGTATACACCCCTCAGACCTATCAGGCATGTGGCACATGCAGTAACTGTTATACAGACCTGTGACTTGTGTTCAGCTGTACCCAGGATATGGCACAGTCAAGGTGTCACCACAGTGTCATACCCCTTATTTGAAACAACAGTAGACTAACATCCTGTTGACACATGGACACCTACAACACAAATGGAATACATTATGGAGACCACAGTCACTCAGTGTTAATAACAGCTATAATGCATCATGGCTGGACAGCTACACATCCTGACATGTAAGTATTAAACTTTAGTGCTGAAAACAAGTTACCAGCACTACATTGGTACACCGTAGTACATTCACCCTGTGCATCAGAACCATATTAGCCTGTCCATGCATCAATGTTATGGATGACAGGGATGTGGCACAGGTATCATCATATGCACAGGGTGTGTTGTGGGTTTGCCAGAGACCTAGGCTGAGCCATTCATTTGACATCATGTGTGTGTGTTAGGGGGTTTCATTATTAATTGGACTGTGCAGATGTGGTGTGTGTAGGTATGGGGTTGCTCTAGCTGTGTTGGTGATGTGTGTGTGTGTGTGTGTATGCATACACACAGTTCTGCCATGTGGCTGCCCTATACAGGGGTTTGTTGGACAGTTGCAGACCGTACCTGGCAGGGTGTGCAGTTCACCATCTCTGGCCATGGGCACGAGAACTGTGCCTGCCAGGGTTTGCACGGGCACCACCAGGTACAAACCATGATATGGTACTCTCCCCTGATGATGACATATGTCTGCTGGATTCGGGTCCCTCTTGGGACTGGCCAGGGCCATGTGCACATGGTCTGCTATGTTGTGGTGTGGACAGCACCACCCTGCAGTGCTGGGGCTGGTACTGCCACTATGGGAGTTGCTCTGACTTCTTGCATGTCCACATCAATCTCCACCTATTGATGTTGCTGGCCTGCATCCACATGGCCATCACACCACTCCCACCATATGCTCAAGCACAGACATTCCACAGTCGAGGATTCCCACCATCTCACCCAACCGTCTATCCAGGCCCTCTGCAAAATAACGGTGGGCACCTGTAAGATCAAGGATGTTGTCAATAACAGCAGAATGAGTAGCCCTCTGTAGCCTTAGACCCTGTCTGGTATACCATTCCATACATGCCTGAGCCTCCATAATGGTCTGAAACATGCATCTGGTGACATCAGATGTGGCACTTCTGTCAGGGGCATGATGACCAGCAGCCCTCCTACAAGCACTCCTGACATCTGCTTGTGTGGTACCTTGCCAGCCATCCAGCTATGGCTGCTGTGTCCAGACACATGTGCCATAGACACCACACTGTCCTGTCCCATGCCACCACCCGCTAACTGTCCCTCATCTATGGCCACTGGTGATGGGATATGTATAGGCAATGTGACTGTGTGTGGGGATGGGATGGATAGCAGTGGGATGTCAAATGATGATGCAGCTTCAGCTCCTGACAACCCTGCCTGTGCCTCAACACACCTATCATCATTGTCAGTGTCTGTATGGATACTAACGTCAGTTTGCCTGCAGGAGGGACCCTGACCCACCTCGCCACCTGTGAGGGGAAAACAAGAAAGGCACTTTAAGACCTGTATGTCATTGCTTAACTGTACACACACATACACACACACACACACACACACACACACAGTTGAGGTTGCACAAAGATATTACACACAGACCTCTCATTACCCATTTGTCAACATGCATGACATATGGCACTCAACAGCATGCACTGCAGCTATAGTCAATCCCTGTTACCAACATTATATACCTCTGTGATGCATGGGTTGTGTTAGTAGGTGATCCCCCTTCCCCCTGGAACACATTGCACTCATGTACACAGTATTGCTGTGCACCTGTTCAGCACCCTGACATGTACTATGCACCGTACCTCACAGGTGTACACGCCATTGTTGAATGTGTATATGTGTGTCAGTTATGTTTGCTCTGCTGCTCACAGCCCCTATGTGTTTGTCCGACACATACCTGGGATGATATGTGGACAGATGTCAACAGTGAATGTCTGATGTCTGATTTGCAGATCTCATCATCAGTGGTGCATGTATGACTAATAAAATACAATTACATTGACAATCTTCAAACCTTACTGTGGCTATCAGGAGTGTACACACCCTTATTGACGTCACCCTCTTCCCTGATATGCCATGGGGCCACAGTACTGCATATGTTAACATTACACGAACCTGATATGTGACATATGACCTGTGCAATCAAATGCAGTATCAAACAAATGTGTTAGTTGTGCAGATGCTGATAGAGATGCATACAATCTGTGGGTGCATAAGTGTGCACACCCTTAACAGAATGGTTTGTTGCACCAACTGTTAAATGTACTACAGCAGTCACTATTCCTGATAGGGGTATACTAGCATGGGCCATCTGCACTTGCCAGTATTTGGTCAAGCTGCCCTACAAATGTCCCCTAACTTTGCAAGATTGCAAGGTCAACTCATGTGCACAGCCCTTGGAGGTCAGATAGTGCCTTCACTAGTGCTGTGGAGTCAGGGTTATGTCTGCCACAATTCATGACCTTAACTGTGTGCAGATACAGCCATTCTTAGCATGCTTTGGATGTCTGCTTCAGTTCACTGTTGTGTTTCAAGATGACACTTTTTCCCATCCTCAGACTTTTTGCAGATGCTTGACAACTATGTGCTACACATGAGTGTCATTTTGCAGTGTCCCAAATTCAGAATACCATGTGTACCGGCCTAGTCCCTGCTAATGAATGGCAAACATACAGGTGTACACTGGCACCAGCAAGGTACATATGGGGATAGTGGGCCTGTGGTGGAGTGAAGTGTTGCTTGTGCAGCACATGTATCTTAATTGATACTGTCTGTAGGTTTCAAACTTGGTCTTGGTACACCATTACACATTGCAACACATGCCTTTGGGGTCTTTTGATGTTATGCATATGCTACCTGTAGAGAGAACTGGCTGATGTTTCCTGTGGAACAACTGTCCCATCTGATTACCCTAACCCATGGGCCACACTTATGCAAAGTCCAGGCAATTGTTGACACAGGTACTGCACAGTCAGTACTTGCTAAACATTCCTGCAACTTCCTCAGTGTTGTGGCATGTTACTAGGCAGCTTCTATGACCAGTTTGCAACATGTGTCTTCATCTGTCTTGGATGGCCGTTTATTTTCTACATTAATGTTATCCCATACATCCTCGTCACATACATGACTGTCTGCACTGTTTGCCATTGTATATGCAATGGTGAGGTAAGGCTACATGTCCTACTCCTGCACACTACCTGTTGGGTATGGGATCCATTGCATGGCTTGTAAGATGTGTGCAAGACACGGCTGCCTCTGTTGCAGGTGAGTGGGTAAATGTGATTGACATACGTCTTGGACAGCAGACCATTTCTTGGTGTGACATTGAGGACCTGTACTTGCTGGAAGGTGCATACCCATGAAGTGAATGCTGTCAGTACCTCAAAAGTTGCTTCCACTTTACGTTATTTGGAGTGTATGCACACATATGCTTCCAGTGTTTGTTAAGGTATGTATTCCCCATATTTGCTGTCCTAACATAGGATTCCATATTACACATTCATTGCTCATGTTAGGACCACATTACAGGTTGTAATGGTTGTGGAATGCGGTATTGTGATATGCCGTTGTGTAGATCTGTAACAGTTGCCATTGTAATAGTGGTATATACACTGTTGTAGCACTGTATAAGGGAGATGTTTTAGACATGTTCCTACTGTAGGCCATTTGTCCCATCATTATGTTCATCTCTGTGCACACATCTTGCAATGACAGGTTGTTAGTTATATTGCAGGACTCTTACATACCCTTTAGATATGCCACCATGCTGACCACTGTGATGCAGTTTAGTTAACAGCAACAATAAGTGAACATGTACAGCATGCATTATGGGTAGGTGTGTTAAATGTGCGCATGGCAAATACCATGGCCATAACATAGCCTGTGTATTGGCAAACCTGAACAAACAACTCCATACTCACCAGCTACAGGCTGCTGCTCCAGAGGTATACCATAGGGACCTGCATAGTTGTGTGAGAGATGTGATGTCACTAGCTATACCTGTGGCATTGGTATAGGGTGGGAGCAGCATTTCAGTACATTAACAGTACAAACTCACAATACTACCGATTATGCACATCTGTTTATTACTACAATGCAGCAACAGACTATATATATATTTTATCTCGGATATGCATGATTAAACTCTACTGATGCAGATGGATAAGCAACAGTGGTCTACATATGTGCCCTGGGGCCTTATCTGCATGCTCCTCATCCACTGTGTGGGTAGCACCCACCTCCAAAATGCTATCTGCAGGGTCTTGTCTTTGCTGGTGGGCAGGTGCCCTGAGGCTGGCGAGGAGCTCCTCAGCATGTGTCAGGGGGGCTGGATGGCATGACACCCCCTGTGGCTAGCTGGTCCCTCCTAATTGCAGCAGCATGCTGACGGGTGTGGCAGAGTAGGTCAGTGCAACAATGTCGGACATGCTTATAACTGTGGTTATGCAGGCCGACATCGTTTACCCTGTGGATGAGCTCATTCCACAGGGTGGTCCTCTCCTGCAGATCATGGGCTGTATGGCCAAACAGGGTGTGGTAGTGCTGCACCAGGTGGTTTATTATAACCTCATTTTCCAGGGGGAATAGAGTGGCAAACACTCTCTAGACACGGTGCCTGAAAGACATAAAGAGGAAGAAAAGGTCTGGGGACCTCATACTGCAAGGATATAATAGTTGTTAATTCACATCTCTGTCTTCCCCCCACCATATCTGCAACAATAATCTGAACACACAGCTCAACGGGTATGTTTACAGCAAACATACTGTTGGAACATATATTGTATTGTACAGCAAATTGTACAATGTGTTTCTAGTCATGTTCCATGTTGAAACACTATCATTGGTGGCCTGCTGCTAACAATGTCACATGCATGCCATTGTAAGGGCCACTATGGTTCCATATATGCATGTGTTCTGTTTGCTATGTGACTGCTCCAAATTTGGTGATTTATGTTAATGGGGATATCTATGCATGCTGTTAGATGTAATCTTGGAATGTGTGGACTATTACTACCCACATATGTTCTATAACTGTGACACAATAGCATGTTTGGGAAGCCAGTTCCCAGCTGAACCACCTCTCCCCACCTCATCTAGCCATGTTACCAGGCTGCAGCACATCTGGGACCCACCCCAGGACCTCATCATCTGCTGGTCCTGCACTACTTTCAGGTACCCCCCCTTGGGAGCACACACAGACAGGACCCTGTCACCTGAAGTCAGATCCAGGGTCTGGTGTGTAGACTTCCACAGAGACTTGAGGGATGTGCTACACCACCTTGAGGCCCTCGGTACACAATTATAGGGTCTGCATGCTCCTCCTGCTCAGCCACAAGCCCAGGGACCTTCAGGGCCATGAAGGTGCAGTTATGACTGCACAAGAGTGGGGACCTTGGTCCCGTTCTTTCCATTTGGAGACTCATGGGCTTCCACTTTCCAAACACCACTCCCCATCCAAGCTGTTTACCCACTACATGTGTCATATACTGCCCCTGCATGCTGTCTTGTCTGTCTTCCAACCCACCCTACCTCCCCAAATATACCTACTATCCTTCCCCAACATACCAATCTCACCTTCACAAACAAGGGCAATGTGTTCTCAACATGGATTTCACACCAGACATAACTGCCCATTTTGTACCCACTTACTACTATATATATATATATATATATATATATATATATATATATATATATATATGTGCACAGATATGTGTGATGTTTTCTCACACATATTGTGCAGCACTGTCATTCAACAGTTGGGGAAATAAATTTATATATATATATATATATATATATATATATATATATATATATATATACATATATATATATATATGTGTGTGTGTGTGTGTGTGTGTGTGTTTGTATATATGTAGATATACACTTATATATTTATTTATATGTATATATATATATATATATATGTGTGTGTGTGTGTGTGTGTGTGTGTGTGTGTGTGTTTTTATATCTGTAAACATTCATGTATAAATATATATATATATATATATATATATATATATATATATATATATATATATATATATATATATATATATATGTTATACATATATATATACATACATACATACATACATACACGGGTCAACTTCAGCTTGCCGACATTTCAAAATGCCGACATCCATATGGCCGACACCATATGGTCAACAGTTTGAAACATCGACAACCTGAAATAGTAGTGCAAACTACTAAAAACTGTGTTGGGCAGAGGGGGCTTGCTCCCCTGCACCCCCCACGTGGGGGGCTGTGCCTCGCTACTTAAATATTCTCACTCCGAGATCGCACTACAATGCCGGAAAGGGGAATCTCCCAGTCCCGCTCTGTAGCGGGATCCCCGCTATCATTTGTTGACCTTTCAAATGTTTAGTGATATGGTGTCGGCAATATGGGTGTCGAACATTTGAAATGTTGATTAAATAAAGGGCTCCTATATATATATGTATATATATATATATATATATATATATATATATATATATATATATATATATATAGTGCATTCAAACATCAGGTCCACACTCTCTAACTCTCCTTCCTCCACAGCTGCACTGTTCTGCCTTGCTACAAAACAGATGGGTGTCACATGTAGACACAGCCTAACATTAGGGGGGTATATATAGGGACAGATTGCAGGTAAGCCTATTACAAGCCTATAGTGTTTGTGCATGATACATTTTACGTTAACATGAGTGTCCTGCAGGTGGTGGGGTCTGAAACTCATGTGCCTATCATAACTTCATTACTTCCACCACCAGCTATTTGCCACACTAATATACAGAACACACTATGATGGCTTACATCTTGTCATTCAGTTCTGATCTGCACAGTTGACAGGTATGGCCCACTGCCCACAGGGCCACATGCTATGTCCATAGCAGTTGTTCAGCAAGACATCATTACAACAACTCTTGATGGCACATATAAATCTTTCCACATCATCTATCCCATTATTACAGACCAAGTACTACATTCAATTACATGCATATATGTTTCACATATCTGTTGTTGTATTGTCCTCTCTTTTAGGTACACTTTTATGTGTCCCTTGTGTTATATACATTTGTTTTGGTTTGTTTGGTTTGTAGTTTTAGTTATTCTTTCTCTCTCTCTCTCTCTCTCTCTCTCTCTCTCCACTACAGGGATTGAGCTGCTTTGAATAGGATGCAGCATGGATTTTGTAGGTGATGCCCATAATCAGGTGGTGGCCTCTGCGCCAGTCAGTGTTTACCACTTGCTAACTGCATGCAGCCAACTGTGTAGTACTTCCAATTACCACTGTCATGACAACCCACTACTATAAATGACTGCATCATGTGGGAATTGTCCCTTTACCTTTCCTGTATAGAAGACATCCTTCCTGTGTGTGGGCAGCAGTGTTACAGACAGCAGGTAGCAATATATCTTACAACAGGACTTGCAGACACAAGCCAACTACATATTTGCATAATGTTCTAGACCTATGGACAGTGTGAGTATTGTTGTTATATCCATTGTATACCAATAGTTTTACAGGGTTTGTGTGTACATGCTAGTTTTGCATGGAATGCAGTCTGTCTGCATAGCTCTCAACTGTGGGCCTATCCACATGATGGCCAAAGGACTAGCTGTTATGTTTTGTCTGTTCACCATACAGGTCTTGTCTCTGATATATCAGTGGCATTCTGTCTGTTGAGTGCTATCAGTACATGGCTACATACATTTGTGTTCCTAACTTCATATTCTTGAGTAAGGGTATGTTACAACCAATCCTGTAACACCAGCAACTTTCACAGTGTATAACAGCAATATTGCAACTATGGCCTCTGTCCTCCACCTATATACCAGATTTTGTCCATATGTCATGCAGTAAGAGGTTAAGCAGTGGCCTATCATTATTTAGTGCTGGCATTCCTGCTATCATTCCAGTGATGTTGTGGACTCCCACTCATATTGTGAGGTAGGGTCCATATATATGAGGGCTACAGCTGGACAAAACGTGTGTGACCTTGTACAGTCCAGAGGTCAGTGTATGTAACACTGTTATATGCCCTTGTAAGTCATTCGATGAGGGAGGGGTATGCACCATTTTTAACCTAGGCTGTTACAACATGTGAGGGATATCAGTAGTAAGACACATGAAGGTATCTTCTTCTTCTTCTTCAAGACACATGAAGGTATATGGCTGTACATTTTCATACATTTGATCATGGGAACAGTGGTGGGCTAGTGCTTACTGTCTTACAGACAGTTCTGTTTGTCAGTGTGATAGTGATGTTTTAAGTTAAGCATTATGTCACAGATACATTATAATTGTGACAACTTAATTCTTTCCCCCTAGGGGTTGAGTACAGAGTGTAACTGGAGGCTGCTGAACTACATCTGCAATTAATTAGTGCTGATTGATTCTTATCTTCCAGGAGAGTGTTTCTTCACTGCTGTACTACTTGAAGGCCTTGGTCTGGACAGCAACATATGTTATGCTTTCAGATTACTGTATCAAATGTTTTGTTTGAGAGTTGCATTACTCAGTTATTATGTATTTCAAACAACTAACTGCTATATGAAATGGCATATACAACTGAAATAGTACACAAATAAACATTTCTATGTATGCAAACTTGTGTGTGGTGTCATATCCTTTGACTTGTCTGTGGGTATATGTTTCATGCAATAATTGTCTTTTGTATGAAAGAATCAAACAATGGCCATTTTAAAAGGTGGCAACTGTTGGAATACTGGCTCTTTGATATGCTGTGCACCCTCTTCTTATACATATCTATAAGTAGTAGCATATGTATATGTGTATGTATGTGTGTGTATATATATATATATATATATATATATATATATATATATATATATATATATGTGTGTGTGTGTGTGTGTGTGTGTGTGTGTGTATCATTGAAATGTTTACTGCTTCCACATTGTACATTCCCTATGGTACACAGACTGTTCTGCATGATATGTTATTGATATCATCCTGACATCGTACAGCTGTGATGGATTACTGTTAACTTGTAGCTATGTTGTGTAGGGTCCTGGGTATGAGACTTGCAAGTGTTATTGTGCTGCAAGGCAGATTTGTTCAGCTGTGAAGGAGGGGATGATATCAATAATTACAAGAGGTACTTATTTTGGGCCCACTCATCATCATTAACAGTGCCTTTGGTCATATATTTATTTGTTGTGCTTTTTATATATCTAAACATATATACGTGTATATACACATATATATATATATATATATATATATAAATAGATGTATATATATATATATATATATATATATATATATAAATAGATGTGTGTATATATATATATATATATATATATATATATATATATATATATATATATATATATATATTTATACATACAGACATCTACATATATAAATACATTTCCCCTACTTTTGAATGACTGTGCTGGATGATATGTATGAGAAAACATCAGATTTATTTACATCTGAAATGGCTTAAATGGCAAATCACTTTGGCTATAGTGTGCAGGATCCTGGGTTTGAGACTTGCAATGTTTGCTTATTTTGTTGCTGGGCAGAACAGGGATTGATGGAGACAGAGTGATTAAGGCACTTTAAATCAGTTCTCCACAAAAAACAAAAGAAGCAGCACAAACTGGATAAGAAATATTTTTTACTGGATTCTGGTACCTCGGCCTTCGCCTTCACATGGAACAATGTAACAAAATGCAAACCAGTATAAATACACCTTGCACAACCAATTAAGCAATTAATCAATCAAAATAAATACTTCCTAATTAAAGAAATATAGATACATATAAATATAATATATATATAAATGTATATACTAAATAATAAATAATTACACTCCACAGAATAAATAATATTTTATATATTATACTTCTAAGTTCATACCATTGGGAAATAATGTTCCAAAATTTACAATGAACCTTGATTCCATACTCAATAATTTATTCTGAAAATTAATATTACTTTCTCCCATTCCCCATGGTTTTGCCAAAATACTGAATTTGAAACCAGAGTGGTCCCCCCCATGGAACTGACAGAAATGGCAAGCAACTGGACTATCAAGTCTATTGTTCCTAATGTCCCTGAGATGTTCCAATATTCTTAATTTAATCTTATATCACAACATTCCGATTCAGTTTGTGAACAGAATATTTCAACCATTAAATCTAAAGTCACTAAAATAGAACAACAGGTTATTCTGCGCAAGAAAAGGAAGTTTACGAGAGATCAAAATGATTATTCCACCGGTAAAATTTTCTCTTGGCAATACAACCTTAAGAAGGGGCGTGGCAGATCTTCCTGGAACAACAGTAGATTCAGAGCTGGTGAAAGGAGCCAGGGACACTTCTTCTTCCTTAGAAGCAAGTTCAAGCAAAAAAAGTGTTTCGTTCGAAAATATCAGCACGGAGGGTCTTTCCAATGAAGCAATAAACTCTGGTGCTTCTTCCAACGAGGGGTCAGCCCAAAGAAAAGGTCGGAATCGGCGTTTCCAGCAGAAGGGGAATAAAAGATACTAATGGACTGTTAACAACCAGGTCTGTTTTTTCGAGACCAAATATTTCATTTGTACACAGTGAATTTTGTAATGATGTTGGTTCTATTTCTAGTCGTGACCGTTTAAATATAATTAACCTCTCAGATTGTGTGCTAACTGAAAATATGATTAATGTTTTATATATGGGCACAAAGTTTATTCCTACACACATTCCTACACTAGCGGAGGTTCTGTTGGAGGTTAAGGCCTTTTGTAGAAAATTGTATTTAAAAGTTCATTTTCATAAACGGGCATTAGAAATCGGTCATAAGGTAAATTGTGATGACATTCCTGATGTTTCCAATGATTCACTTTTGGATAGTTCTTTAATGGATATTTCTATCCATGAAAATGAATTATTTGATATTTATGATGATGTTGAATGCATTGAACAGAATGTTAACATAACTAATAGGGGCTTTGAATATAATACAGGATATGGTAAACTTACTATTCCTAAGATCCCATATGTCAGTAACTTTAATCCTGTTAAAAATAATTCCTGTATAAGTTTTTTTGAGAAGGCTTTATTTAAGCAAGTAAAGGATGAATATTTTTTGTTTAAAAAAGAAAGAAAATGTTATAATTTAAACATGGAAGAATGGCAAGCATTGTGTAAGCTTAGAGAAATGAGTGACAAATATGTATTTTTGGAATCGGATAAAGGTGGCAATTGGGTTGTTTTCAACAGGAATAAATATAATTCCATAGCCCTTGAGTTACTTTCAAATAATAGGGTTTATATGTCTTTATCTATGAATCCTATTGTTGAGTTTAATAACAAACTTTTGGAACTATTAGAAAAGGGTGAAAGGCTTGATTTCTTTTCACCAAGTGATGTTAAAAAACTGTATATTAAAAATCCTAATGATGCCAGATTTTTCATTTTGCCAAAAATACACAAAGATCTGATTAATCCACCAGGTCGTCCTATAGTCTCAGGAAAAGGGGCTTTTTCACAAAATGTGGGTATATTTTTGGATTCTATACTAAAAGAATATTTAGTGAGAATTCCCCCCCATGTAAAAATACAAAGGAAGTGTGTGATAGCTTCAGAGGAAAGACATGGCATGATAGTTATTATTGGGCCAGTGTGGATGTGGTTTCATTATACACGTCCATTTCTACGAAATGGGGTTTAGAGGCTATTTATTCCTTTATGGGGGAAGGACCAAAAACCCACTTTATCATCTTATTGGTGGAATTTTGTCTCACTCATAATGTATTTGAATTTAATAAAAAATATTACTTACAAAAGGAGGGAACGGCAGTGGGTGCCAGTTTTGCACCATCTTATGCCATTCTTTTTATGGGTTATTTTGAAAATTTATTTATTTATACTACAAAGTTCTTTCGAAATAAAGTTTTGATTTACAAGAGATTCATAGATGATCTTTTGTTCCTGTGCAGGGGTGATCCAGGAGATTTTGATGAATTCATTATGGGTTTAAAATCCAATCCATGTGGACTAGATTTTACATATCAGATTAATGTTGAGAATATGGATTTCTTGGATGTACATTTTTACATCAGCACAAAGGGCACAATAGAACATAAACCATTTCATAAAAAGACAGCTGTTAATAATTTTTTGCATGCAAATAGTATGCACAGCTATTCTTTAATTAAGTCTTTGCCTTTTGGTGAATTCAGACGTATTGCTTCTAATACGTCTGAGAATGTAAATGTACCAAGGGAGTTCGACATCATTTGTAAAAAAATAATGAACAGAGGTTATTTCAGGAATGTTGTTTATTCTAACAGAACCAAATTAGAAGAAATGTTAAATTTGAATGAACATGAAAATACAGTTAGAAACAGGAGGAGATTTGTGAACAATTCATTTTTGTTCGGGGAGAAAGTTTTTGAAGAGATGGATAAAATATTTTTTATAAATAAATTCTCTCCTTTTTCTTCAATTTTGAAGAAAATTGTTTTGAACCTGTGGCCCATTATAACTAGTGATGAATTTTTAGGGAACATAGTTCCACATAACATTGTTTTCTCTTACACAAGATGTAAAAATCTGAAGGAATTATTAAGAAGTAAGGGTAAGAAGGAGAGAGTATCCAATGCAGGCTCTTTTGCTTGCAAGAAATGTAAAATTTGTGATAAAATTATTAACTTAGACGGTCATAATATTAATGGGGTTATTTACCATGCGTTAGATCATTTCAATTGCAACTCCTCAGGGGTGATATATATTATTGGTTGTAGCTGTTTAGAACCAAAATGGTATATAGGACAAACAAAACGTAAGGTTAAATTAAGAATATTGGAACATCTCGGGGACATTAGGAACAATAGACTTGATAGTCCAGTTGCTTGCCATTTCTGTCAGTTCCATGGGGGGGACCACTCTGGTTTCAAATTCAGTATTTTGGCAAAACCATGGGGAATGGGAGAAAGTAATATTAATTTTCAGAATAAATTATTGAGTATGGAATCAAGGTTCATTGTAAATTTTGGAACATTATTTCCCAATGGTATGAACTTAGAAGTATAATATATAAAATATTATTTATTCTGTGGAGTGTAATTATTTATTATTTAGTATATACATTTATATATATATTATATTTATATGTATCTATATTTCTTTAATTAGGAAGTATTTATTTTGATTGATTAATTGCTTAATTGGTTGTGCAAGGTGTATTTATACTGGTTTGCATTTTGTTACATTGTTCCATGTGAAGGCGAAGGCCGAGGTACCAGAATCCAGTAAAAAATATTTCTTATCCAGTTTGTGCTGCTTCTTTTGTTTTTTGTGGAGATTTCGTTTGGATTTTTGGATCCAGAAGTGTGTGTTTTACTTTAAATCAGTTGTAAGCGGGTTTGTGGGGGGGTTGAGCGGAGCTAAACGATGCTTACATGAGCTTCGCCTCACTAATGCCCGCTTACGGCCATTTAAACCGGCACTAATTTCAAATAAAAAAAAGAAAAAGAGAGAGATAGGAAACTGGTGAAATTGGGGCAAGGAGGGGGACAAACAAGAGGAGAAACAAGTAGGGATGTGCAGGATGGGTGTAGGAAAGGACCATAGTTCTGCATTTCTTTGGCAGCAACAGCTGTTTTCAATGTGGGCAATTTAGAATTTGGAGCCTCATACCCTACAGGGAGGTGTGAGGACATCATACAGTACAGATGACTGGTAGGGTTAGATTGTGTGATGGGTACATATCTCTGGGTGAAATGCAGAACTATGTATGGGATGTGGGACAGATGCCCTTTTTTTTAAGGTGAGAGTGGGATGTTAAGGAAGTATTATTGGTAAGTGTGGTGAGGGATGTTTGGTAGGAGAGGTTGCATTTGCAGACATACAAGATAGACAAGACAGCAGACAGGGGCAGTGTATGACACATGGGGGGTAAACACCTTGACAGGGAGGGTGTTTGGGAATCTAAGGCTCATGAGCCCCCCAGATGGTAGTAATGGCACTGATGTCCCCACCCGATGGCAGTCACAACTACTCCTTCACAGCCCCAAAGGTGGCTGTGCTGAAGGCTGGGATGGAGGGGCCACCTGCCCCTCTAGCTGCAACAGCCTGCCCTCCACCTGGTGCAGGCAGTCATCCAGCTCCATCTGGAGGACACTGAGCACCATGCCACAGACCTCATCCTGGTTGACAACGTCCTCAGTGTGCCCACTTGGGGGGCGAGCCCCATCCCCTGCAGCGGTTCCACCTGAAGGTGGTGCAGGACCAGCAGATGAGGGAGGTCTGGGACCCAGTGCCTGGGCCAGGCAGGGTGGGAGAGGCGGATTTGCTGTGATCTGCCTTGCCATATGTGCTATGGTGTGGAAATTAACAATGAATATTGGTTAGTCATACAAAACACATTACAACATTAGTCAAAATAGCATGCATGGATATTCCCATTTACCCAAAACAGTGCAATTATAACAGTGCCATAGCAAACAGAACCCATGCACATATGGAATGGCATTCAGGGTTGCAACAGCATGCCAGTTAGTGGTATGTCAGCCAGGTAATATGATAATTATTCAGCAAAGAATATTAGTATGCACACAGTTTAAACAATGATAAACCAAATTGAACAACGGTCCCAACAGCAGAGGTTTGTTTAGGAACATACCCATGTTGGTTTCAGTGTGATGGTTGGATCAGATGAGTGGTGGGGGAAGGGAACAGATTCAACTGACAACTGCTATCAAGTATATTTGTCAGTACACTACTATTCACTACTCTACATTCTGACCACATTTACACTCTACCTGGGCCATGGGGCTGCTACAGTACACCAACAGTTGTAGATATCAACAGAGCAATTGCACCTTATTTTAGTTATACACATCAGACCTGTTTCTATACCAATTTCTTTACCTGTGGACCTGTGCAGATTAACTGTGTGCACATTACATTGCTGTTTCTACACACATTTCAGAGTTACATATTAGTTAAAGGCCCTGGCGAGTGTGTTGTGCCTTTCACATACATCTACTGTGACATTCTCTGTGTGCAGGTTTCTTGGCAACTGGGGAAACTATCTATGACAGCGTGACACTTGAGGGGCTTGTCTAGGCCAGACTGCAGAGTGTGGATGGCTGGCTTGCATCTATTTGTACACAGCAATTGTACACATTTCATAGTTATACACATCATACTAGTATTTCTATTCAGATTTCTTTACATGTGTGCCCTGTATGGAAAATGTATGTGTTGCAGTACATTATTTTTTCTATTCAGATTGCAGTTTACAACTGTAGAACCAGACTCAAATGTTAGTGGTGGTCCCTGGATTCGAACCATGCTGTGTGTGCAAAATTGAACTACAGGCCTAGTTCTTATTAGACTGAGCTACTGGGAAGTGTCGTATCTTGCTTGTGACATTTCTATCTAGTACATATTTTTGTGCACAGTACTTTTATTATGACGTTGCATTATTTGTTTCCCATTTTCAGTACAAAGTATGCATACACAATAGACATTGGTGTCCCTGTTTGTGAAATGTGCACATTAGCTGGATTGCACATTTGACTGTTTTACAACTACATACTGCAATTTAGATTCCTGATTACACAGTGTAAGTTTTAAGTCTGCACCTGTTAGCCTTTTACATTTCTCAGTACATTCACAGCTACATACGGCTGAAATTGAAAGGTTAACACAGGACAATGCTGGCAGACAAACAAGTAAAACACATTCTGATGGGAATATGTACTGTTGATTTTTTCTAGTTATTTGACATGCCCATTCTAAAGTATGCAGACAAGCAGTGCTAAATCAGTTCACCTCAGTTAATGCATTCTGCAGGACATACACATTTCTATTTATCAGGTACAAGTGAGGTGTCACACACCAGTGTTTGAGATCACCTTTATTAGTTTTGACATACATATCTGCGTACAACTCAGAAATCCACAATTACTATTCCTGCATGATCTGCACAGGGGAATGCTTTTCATCTCTAACTGTTACAGTAGCCCTGACATGGCACTTTCTTGGCAGGTTCACTCAGACACACTTATACATATTCTAATATTCTTCTCCTGCATATTGTACCTTGTTTGCTACTGATATCTGTATTACACAGCAGCAGGTGGGAATACTCTATTGTAACACTGGCAGCCTGACACAGGCATTTATTCCTGACTTTTACAGCACAATTATATATACAGGCAGTACTACCATTACTATAATTTTGATTTCTTACTGCTTATAGTAGTGGGTATTCTGTACTCACCATACTGCCGACGCAGGTGGGCCAGTCACTGAGCATGAGCCTGCACTTTCTGGGACCTCTCCACAGCAGCTGTATGGGGAGACATCACACATTAATCACACCTGCACAGTCACAAGTTTAAATTTTTCCATACTTAGAGATACATAAGACTGCATACTTACAGACAGGTGGGACATCCTGTGCTCAGGCTTCTTGGATTAACTGATCCAAGAGTGCACCCCTCCTCTGCTTCAGGTTGTTATGGTGGTGATGTACCTGCTCACCAGTCCAGGGTATGCCAGTGGCACTGGTGAGATCATGTGTAAACTGGTCCCAGGTCTCTGCTTTGTACTGCAAGCATTGGTACTGGCTCTGCAGCAGCCTGTCATCATGGTTTTTAACTAGGAGCCCAACCATGACCCTGGACTGCTGGATACCCCAATGTTGCGCTCGGAAGCGCACTCCTTCACCATCGCCAGACATTTTGGTCCTGCTGTGTGCAATCCCAAATGGTTAGGGTTGTATTCCCACCTGTGCAGTTTAAGCAGGGCAGTTTTCCAGCACTTTTTCTTGATTGGGCGGTTTTAATATGCTGCACTATGCTTAGCTACATGCAAATCCGCATAGCAATGCTTACACCATTGTATATGTTACCTATTTACATTTCAGTGTCTGTGGACACTTGTTTACTATATAATATTAGAGCCAGGTTCTAATATTATATAGATTGACACTCATCTGTGGTCAGTAAGTGCTGTACAACACTTTCAGAGTGAAGGGGGCATGTTTCAGGTGCAGACACTACTGACACATGCCCCCTGTACTTGCTCCTGATTCGTGTCCATTTAGTTTAGATAGCAGCACACCTTCATGCATAAGCAAGGCGTGCTGCTATCCTAAATGGACACGAACCACTCCATGCAAGAATAACCTTATTCTTGCACGGAGCTTGGTGAATCCAGGGGTATGTCTTAGACATCAAAATGTGTCTATTAATGGGAAGATCAAGAAAATATAAGGGAATTCTGAAGAATATGTTGTATTCCCTTAAGGCAGCTACACTGGGGATGTAGGTATGATGGTGAGGTGGTTCTTTGAATCAGGTTTTGCCAAAATAACACTTAAGCTAGTGTATGATTCACTAAGTGGCCCTGCACAGACATATATTATAATCAGTTTGCTATATTCTCCAGTCAAGCAATAGCGAAGAATGTCTGCTAGTAAATTAGGGGTTTAATAACACTACACAAGTGAATGAAGGACTTGAATGGAGAAGTTTAAAAGGCACTTCATCCTGCCATTTTTATATGCTGTTACCTGTCTTAGCCAATGACTTAAATTAAGTAGATTAATGTTAGCTGAGGTGGGACTGACAAGTTTTGGTAACCATTCAGTAGATAAGGATATCTAATATGTAAACATATTAAAGATATACAGCAGTGCCAATCATCAGGAAGCTGCCCCATTTTCTGAGTCATTATATGTACCTATGGTTCAGGTTCTAAAGCTTTCTCCTGTCAATAGAGATATTGCTAGCATGTGTGAGACAGATATTAGCAGAGTGAAATTATGTCAGTATTTGAAGCAGGCTTTTAATATGATTACTTCACAGATTATCTGGATTTGACTTTTTTTACTGAACTCTAAATTTAGTTTTATTTAAAGATAGCCAGTGAACCTTTTCTTAAGGCTAATAGTTAATGTTTTCTAAAAGCATGTCAGCTGTTTTTCACATGTAGGAGGGGAATAAAGATAAGACAAGAAGAGAGAATTAGTGTAAGTATAATCACAAGCTGTAACATGCACTTTAGCATAGATAGCCTTACTTTTAGGTTAGCAGCTGTTTATTTGGGATAATTGTTGCTATCAGCAGAGTTAAAGTTCATTATTTGAAAATGTACATAGTTTTTGTGTTTGTTTTAAGTTAACAGTTTATGGTGGTGTTTTGGGGGTGTTTGTTTTTTGTTGAAACAAAAAACTTGTAAAATGTGATAAAGGTTCAAATGGAAATGATGAGGAACAAATGTATAAAGGATCAACCTGCCAAACATTAGTGAGTGCATGTAACACAAAAGTTAGAAATAGACATTTATAAAAGCTTACATATATAATACATGAGTATAATAACTTTTTATCATAATGGCTACACTATACAATATATAGCCATATTATTTTGGAATGTGAATGGTCTTACAGGTACAGACAAAATGTAAGAGCACTGAATTATATTAAGAAATGCAGAATGCATACAGCAATGTTACAGGAGACACATTTGGAAAGAAGAGAGCATGCAAATTCGATAACAAAAGGAATTCAGGATGAATATTCAGCAGAATATCAGGGACAAAGGAAAAGGGGGTACTTATATAATTGATATAGATGCTCCATTAATGATACAAGAGGGAAAAAAGATAAGAATGGTAAATCTGTGGTTGTAAGGGGCTACTAGCAAGGGAGAAGGATTAAGCTGTCATGTATTTATAATCTACCTAAAACTGCTATTATGGAGCAAATTTTGTGAGACATAATCAGCTTTCAGCTGCGAATATTACTTAAAGGTGGGTATTGCAACTTGATCTGGAAAAGTGAGGATGTATCTAGGGGACCTAGAAGGGAAAATATTAAAAAAGAGGCTAGATTTCTTATGAAAATATTTGGTATGGAAGATGTGAATTCAGTAGAAGGAATTCAGGCAAAATTTACATATCATCCCCCAAGGTACAATAACTGAAATGGACTACGTAAAAATTATATTTCACAGGAACATGTGCATTTAATGGAATGCTTTGACACAAATCCAATAACTATTTCATATAATGCCCCACTTGCATCTATGATAAAAATGCAGGGTACTGAAGTAAAAATGAGACAAAGGCATTTTGCCACCTATCTGTTAAAAGAGAGGAATTTAAGGAATGGGTAGAGGAAATTATTCAAAATATATTAGGGAAGATAGAAAGTTCTTCAGAAGTTATAGCTGGTGAGTGGGATACAATGAAATTGGAGTTTAAAAATAGGGTGGAAATAAAAGAAAAAGAGGCATGGTTAAGAAGTAACAAGGATTATTTAGAGGGGCTACCAAAGGTTAAAGTATTGCAGAATAAGTGGAATCTCACAGAACAAAGTAGTTAGGAAAACCTTCTATATCGCCCACCTGATCATGAAGGGATTCACATCTAGATCAAGGGAGGTCATCGTCCCCCTGTACTCATCACTCATTAGACCTATGATTGAGTACAATGCCCCGTTCGGAATGTATCTGACCAGACACCTGCTGCAGCTTGAAAGGCCCCAAAAGTTCCTCCCAAAAGGATAAAGGGTCTCAAAAATATGTCTTATGCTGCCCGACTGAAAGAACTCCAGCTCTATTCAGTCTCATACCGCTTGCTCAGAGGTGACCTGTGCCTGACATATAAGGCCATGTCAAACCCAGATTTGATGAATATGCTTCACCTCAAAAAATCTAGATCCCTCAGAACCACAAGGGCGGGAGACTTAAACCTTGACACGGTTATAAATAGAACGTGCTGGAGGGACAGATTCATCACCCAGAGACTCCCTATGCTGTGGAACAAAATCCCGGTACATGTGAGGCAGAGCACCTCTCTGGCCTTGTTCAAGAGGAATCTTGACCAATGGATGGGAGATTGCAGATATACCCCAGGGATTACTTCAGTGTCACTGCTTGACAGAGGCACAGCAAAATGATAGGCATAGTTTTTATTCAAACTAAAGGGGTGGCGAAAGCCACATAACTATGGGCTAGGCTTATAAATGCCCTTGGGCAGATAGCCTAGTATGAACCTATGAACCTATGAACCTATGAACCTATGAACAAGAAGAGGTCCAACTGCAGAGTGATAAAAAATAATGGATTAGTTTAGAAAGATTGCTGTTTTTGATAATAACTCCAAAGCACACAAATTTATAGCACAACAACTGAAGCAAGGTTTGTTTCCAAATGTAGGGAGAGCTTATAACAAGGAAAATAACCAGAAATCATGTAGAGGTATTACAGATATTTCAGAAATGTTATGAAAATGTGTATAAAGCAGAGAAATGTAGAAATCAAAAAAGAGCACAAATGGAAATATTTATGGGAGACTTAAGTATGCCAAGGTTAGAGGTAGATGAGGCTCAACAATTAACAGTTAAAAAGACAGAAATGAGATAAAAGCTATGACATTTAATCCATCTGCAGGAAAGCCTTCAGGAATAGGTGGTATTCCTGTGGATGTTTGAAAGTTAGGAGGGAAGACAGTGATAAAGATCTGGAAGGTTTTGTTTAACAGTATTTTAAAAGAAGGCTAAGCACCAATATCCTGAAAGAAATCTGTTTTGGCTGTAATACCTAAAGGTGGTGAAGACCCATCAGACCCAGATTCATACAGTTCCATTTCAATTTTAAACCATGATTCTAAAGTGTTTATGTCCACAATACCTAAAAGAATGCAAATGCGTCACCACAATTGATAGATACGGATCAATGTGGTTTTGTGGAGGGAAGGCAAACCATTTGAGAACATTAACAGAACAGTGATGATCCAGAGAGAAGCAGAATATAACAAATGCAGTTGTTGTTGGTGGGTCTTGATGCAGAGAAAGCATTCAACACAGAAAGCTGGAATTTTATGAGTAGTGCCATGGAAGCATTTGCATTCTGTAATACAATAATAAGGTGAATTAGGAGGATATGTGAGGGATCAGAGGCAAAAATTAAAGTGGGGTTCCTCTCTGATACGTTGTGTCCAAGGAGAGGAAGCAGACAATGATGCCCTCTTTCCCCTTTGTTATTTGCATTATTTTTAGAGCCATTGGCAAAGAAAATAAGAGATTTAAAATTTCAAGGATATAATCTGTATGGTAATCAAGAAACATGATAAAATCTCAGTGTGTTGTGGAACATTTGAGACAGTTTAAAGTCTTCTCATGATATAAAATTAATGAAGATAAAACAAAGGCTATAGCAATAAACTATGTACCCACACATGAACTGGTTCAGCAATACCCATATTTATGGGGACACCATAAAATAAAGTATTTAGGTGTATGGATTAAAAGGAATTCTGCTATGGCAGCTAAGGATATATTGGAAGAGACTAAAATGATAATACACAAACTGAGAAACTGGAAGCTATTGTTTTTGAATATGAATAGCAAGATACAAGCAATGAAAATGTTTTTAGTAATTTTGTTTTATATATGGGTCAGGCATACTTTTATCAACAAGAGGAAAAGCTGTGGACAGTAATTAGTAAGGAAATAAAGAATTTTATCTGGGAGGGGAAAAGGGCAAAGGTCAAGTGAGATAAGCTGATCCCTCCAAAAGCACACAGTGATTTAGTATTACCTGATTTGATGGGATATTTTACAGCTACACAGTTAAGGCTTATATACATAACAGAAGCAGAAAGTAAAGTGGATTATGATGAAGCAGGGGAAAATTCAAGAAATAAGGAGAGAGTGGGATTTCAGGTCCAGATCCTTAATGAGAATAACAACCGCCAAACAGAATATTATATTCATAAACTGTCAGAAAGCATTCTAAGAACTAAGGCAACATGAGAATGAAGAAGGGGGGTTTTAATGATAGAGAAAACTGCAATTAGGGGTATAGAGAATAGGCAAGAGGGGAATGGAATTACAGGTGAAAAACTAGCAAAGGAATGACGGCATTAGGATCAAATAACTAGAGAGGGAAAGGTAATCGAACGAGAAGAGGCCAAGAAGACATTTGGACTGTAGGTTAGAGACTCCCTTCCCTATCAGGGATTGATATTAGAGTACAGACAAAGAGAAAGGGATAGAGAAATCCTAATTGAAAGACATGTTCTCTTAGTGTTTTTAGATGAATCTAGAACAAAACTGCTATAAAAAAGTGATAATTAGTAAGGCATATAAAGTACTGCATGATACTTATAGTAATCAAACAGTTGGACATTAGAAAACATTGGGAAGAGAGATTGGATAAGCAACTCACAAGGAAAGAAATGTGAAGACATATGCATAGCTTCCAAATATGCAACGTAGTCTAGGGAATTTAGGAAGTTTGCCTGGAAGTGTTTGCATAGGTATTTTTATACCCCAAGCAAACTGCAAATAATTTTTCCTCAGGTAGATGGTAAATGTTGGAGGCGTGATTGGGAAAAAAGAGAGAAATAGGAAAATATGTTTTTAGGAGTGAAATTAGTTGTCAGACTTTAAAAAATTCTCTACAAAGTACTCTACCAAAAATTTTGAGTGAGACAATGGGTGTGACTAAGGGGTAGTGCACAGATCTCAATGGACCATTTGCAGGCACAGCTGGGGTGAATAGGATCACATAAGAATCAAAACATATTTACAGATACAAGGATATGATATATACACACACACACACACATATATATATATATATATATATATATATATATATATATATATATATACATATATATATATGTTTACAGATGTAAAAATATGCTGCAATATTTAGTTCAAGAAGCAGTTAACAATGTCACAATGTCAACACATGGATGTAAAAATGGAATTATGCTTAGCAGAGCTTCTTGGATAAGGTGTAATCATAATGATTGAGATGTCTTATGCTACAGGGATTGCATCACATCATTATATAGAGAAGTATGAATACATTAAAAGATGCAAGTGAGAATATGTGCAAGAAAAGATACCACAGGGAGAAGATATTGAAAAGTTGAGAGAGGCATGCAGAAGGAAAAGAAGCAGAAAGGAGAAGTGTGAGAGAGTTGCAAAGAAAATTGAGAATTGGTATAAATGAGAGGCAGTAAGGAAGGGGATGACATGATGATATAAGGAAGGATGAAATAGGGATAAAGGGGTGTGTGAGAGGGCCGCAGGGTTCATGTAATGTGACCTGAGTGAGTGTAGCTGCACGTTGCTTGGGTGAAGATGTGTTCCTTGAGCTGTTATCTGAAGTCCAAGTACTTTCAGATGTCTTAGACTGAGAGAGGAATGGAGTGCCATAGTTTAGGTGCTAAGGGTGGAGACTGCATGGTCAATGCAATAAAATTTACTTTTTGGAGTTAGAAGCGGGGTTGAAATTGACAAAAACCCCTGAGATTATATGTGGGGTTTTTGGTTTGGTGAAAAGTTGATGAGTGAGAGGGGACAATGTCACAAGAGAAAGGGCTTTGTAAATTATTGATCCTACTAAGAGGTTTGCTCTCAAATGAACTGGGAGACATTTAGCTTTGACAAGAGTCAGGAAATGGTGCTCATTATTGGGGGAGTTAGTAATGAAGTGACAGACTTTATAGGACATGGCTTGTAAAGTTGTGGTATTTTTCTTTGAGGCTGCAGCTATAATGAGTAATCCATATTCAAGTTGGGAGTATCCCTTCTTCTTATGGCAGCTTTGGCTGGCTTGGACAGAAAAAGTGATAATTTGTTCACCCAGAACAGTAGTGTGCTGATCTTTTTTGCATCTCCTTTGAATGTGTAGTTGAAAGTTAAGAGATTGGTCTAGCCAAATGCAAAAGTATTTGAAGAATGTGGTAGTTTCTACAGTGGTATTGTTAACATCATTAATATTAAGGAAGCTGGGTGCTTTGGCTACTTTTTGGTTGGCTCCAAATAGCATTGCTTTTGTTTTTGAGGGACTGAATATAAGTTTCTTGCCTATTAGCCACTAGTTGAGGGTTTGGAGGTCATCCTGGAGCTCAGTTTGTATAATAAAGTCAGGTTTGCTTGACTCGTAGATGACCATGTCATCTGCATAAAAACATTAGCAGTATCTGAGGATGATCAGATGGGAGTTTGTTGATAAATATGGAAAATAGCAGAGGGTGTAAAGTTGAACCCTGGGAGGAGCTGTTTCGAAATGGTGGTGTCTATTTTCACCTTGAAGGATCAACAAACCAAGGGTTTTCATCATCACTAATGCCTATTTCAGTTAATTTATCAAACAGTAGGTTATAATCAGTTAGCTCAAAGGTTTTTCTGAGGTAAATAAAGATGACTGCTGTCAGATTGCATTTATCTGTGAGGGACTAGAGAGCTGCTATGGTACTGTGTCCAAACCAGAATCCATGTTTCTTCCTGGATAGAAGATGGTATTGATGTAATTAAGCAATAATTTGGTTGAAGATAATTTTTACTATCATTTTACCTAAGGTAAGAAGTATTGAGATAAAACAGAACTGCAAAGTAGTTGGCTTGTTTAGTTTTGGAGTAGGAGTAGGAGTTTTGGAAATTATTTTTTGAGCTGGGATGCAAGGTCTGAATTTAGACATAGTAAGGCCTTGTTAAGTTAAATTCTGCTGGCTGCCAAATAAGCAATTACTAGAAAATGGAAATCAAAGTTGAAACCAACTGTATTTGAAGTATTGAATATTGCAACATAGATAAGCAAACTGCAAGTAGGATCTTTAGAAAAAGGGTAGGTGCAAATTATATAGAAAAATTGAATTTGTGCGGACAATGCATGCAGAATAATGCTTTGGTGGAGGAGTGAGGTTTAAGGGAAGGCAGGAATTGATCAATTTATGTACAGGAATTGATCAATTTATGCAATGTTGGATTGATGATAATTATACAAAAGAACATATGTGATGTATAATGTTTGAAACTAGGAATATGTTAATATGGTTTGTTTTCTTTTATATAAGTGTTTACTTGACTATGTCTTAAATGATAATTTTATAAAGGTGTTAAAAAAGTCTCAGGGGGTACAAGCCTGCCTAACAGTTCCTTTTGAGCTGAGAAGTACAGATGTTCAGAAGTATGCACCTGCATTGGACCTGGAATACCTGGCAGGGCATCCTGTTTTCCAGCCAATGGAGAGGTGTTAGGAATATTCAAAAAAGTCTAATCCATCCTTACACAAACAAACACATGCACAACCACAAAAAACATGGATAACAGCCATGATTCCTGGATCTCTGCTTAATGGCCTTGTGTTCCCAGATGCCTGTGGTTGGAGAATAAGTCAACATATAGAGGATGGAGCATGATGCTCAGTGGGGAGATGGGGGTCAAAAATGCTAAAAACAGCTTCAATATTTCAGTCATGACTAGCATACAAATTCTAGGGTGATTAATATGTTTTCAGAGCTTTGAGAGTTAAAAACTAATGAAATATAATTAGTATGTAGCAATAAGGTGATAAAAATCAGTATAGCATGGAACAAGAATAAGATCCATGTTACAAAAAATAACACAGGCTATACATACACAGTATACATCATAACTAGAAGTTTACATATTTTAGTTTCAGACTGATGCATAGCAATGAAACAGTTTATAAGATTAAATTCATATTAATGAAAATCCTGATCATAAAGTAACATTTCAAAATAAATACACTTCAGTGGGGAAAAAAGGACATTTACTATCATGTGGGTTCCTTCAGGATAATCTTGCAAACTTCCATCAGGATTCACCTTCTAGACGATGGTCCGTGTTCTGCTTAGAGTGCAGTATAAGGAGTTCTTAATGTATTCTGAGAGCTCACTATAAACGTATTTATTTATTTGTTGTATTATTTTATGTTATTTTATTTATTGAATTTATTAGCCAGGGTAGAGCACTTGATCACTAATAACTAATTTCAGTCTCAGCCCGGGACCATCCAGAAAAAGATAAAAAAATGCATCCTTTTGTGACTCTTGAATTTGCTGCTGTTTAAGGAGACCTAATTTACCATCTCCCAAAGTTCAGTACTATAACAATTGATTGTTCTGACAAAGAAATGAAAAATTAAGAAATAGAAATTCACAAAGATGTGATATATCTAGATCAATGGAAAGCTAAAAAAATACACCTGTATTCAACAAGGGTTCACTCCTCCTGTGTCTGGTCAGCTGTCATGTTGACTCCTGATCAACCCCAAGCTAGCTTGAATTGCAATCAGATGTCCATCTTTTATGCCACAATCCCAGTATTAGTTGAGAGTTAATGAAAACTGAGAAACATAACTTGATATACTCTGCCTGCTTAGGAGAGATGGTCTATCCTTTTGAGTTAATATCCTCATGCAGGTAAAGATGTGAAACATATTCTTCAGTTTAAAAAAATGATTGAATTATTCTGCATCCTGAAAGATAAGATCCAGCACAGCTATAAAATGAGAGCAGAAGAGTTGTCTTAATACAAATTTGAGACTACAAAATCCAAGCCACTGCTACCTGCTGGAAAAAAGCAAAAGTGATATGTTTGCTTTTGTATTCCTCTGTTGTCTGTGCTGCACTTGGTGTGAGTCTGATGTACTTCCTCCAAGGATGGATTATGTTGTTACTGACATTAATGACAGTCGTTTGCGCTTTGCCCATCTACATTGTAATTTTTAACTTTGTGTAGCTGTTATCTACTCACTGGTCATGCAGTTATTCAGCATGACATTCATCAAGACTTTATTCATCTGCAGTACGACAAAAAACAGTTTGATCGTTTAGAAGACTGATGTGGCAAATAACCAAAAATGCAAGCTAACGTTTTATCACAAATGTCAATTTATTCGAAGGTTAGTGCAATGGGAAACTGCCATCCTTCTCAAGAGGCAGCAGCCATGAGGTTGCAGAGATAGGGGATCATAACCCTCCAAAGATAATTACCTTTTTAAGTTATTCAAGAAAACATCATTCCACCAAATAGAAGTGATGTTACTCTTTTGGGAGCAACAAATTAAGTCTTGAGGTATGCTACTCATTGTAAAGTATCAGAACCAATTTACTCTTCAGAGTTTCACATTGCATTAGCATGTCATTTCTGAAGTTAAGCTGCAAGACTGCTAAACACTTTCAACTGTACTGCAATAAGATGCTTAGCAGTTTTGTAATCAGGTTTACAATGTCACAGCATTTGGGAACCCACAGCCTAAAGTTTATTTAACTCATTCTCATCTAGTAGCCATGGAATGTCAAACCTCTAGCTGCTTACACACTTCATTCATTCCTGACAGTTTCAGAAAAGTCAGGTTAAAAGCATAAGCTAAAATAAATGTAAATGTCTTGTCAACAGTAAATGCTGTTTGAAGTTGCAACAGCAATGTATTCTGCAAAACATCTTTCCAGTGACAGAAGTCTGTGCATTCTTAGCCTTTAAATCAACAATTTAATACATTATAATGCTGAGAAATTCAGAATGATATTTTTCTCTAAATTTTCACAACTTTTCATATAGATTCATAAGTGTATACCAGGCTAACTACCACTAGGGCCTTTATAAGCCTAGCCATACAACCCAAATGTGTCCCAAAGGTTATATATTTTAGACACTTATATAGGGGTGATTGTTGCTTACAGCATGATTTACTGACTGCCTCTGTCCATCAAAGATGAAGGTGCCAGACCAGGGGTGAATTCTCAATTTGCCGTCTAATGGTCCAAGTTTCACATGGATAGGGATACTGTTCCAGGGGAAATGTAATTCTCTGAGATACATATCTGTCTCTCCAACGTGTCCTACTTATGTTGCAAGCAAAATTTAGGTCTTTAGTTCTAGTAATTCTGATTCTGTTTGTTTTGTGGATGTGCAAAAAGTCCATTAGAGTGGTGTCCAGGGATGCTTTGTAGACCAGGCATAGATCACCCCTCAGCAGTCTGTAGGAGACTGAGTATAGAGATAGGGCTTTAAGGCATCCACATAGGGCATTGTGTTTATGCCCTGTATTCTTTTTGTAAGGAACCTTTGCTGATGTTCCAGTTGCTGTATGTGTCTGGTCAGGTACATACCAAAGGGGGCATTATATTTAATGATGTGTTTGATGGGGGCTGAGTACAGTGGCGCAATGATTTCTCTGGACCTAGATGCCATGCACTTACTTATAAACTGAGCAAAATAGAAGGATTTCCTTACTACCTTGGATACCTGCTGGTCAAAGGCCAGGTTGCTGTCTGCATGCGTTCCCAGATCTCTGAATAGTGGATCAACTCTTAGGGGTGTTTTATTGATGATGTAGTTTCCTGGGGTGGCTGACTTCCCAAAAGGTACTAAAATGCATTTCTTGGGATTGAGTTTTAAGCCATAGCATTGGCACCAGTCATCTTTTTATGTTAGACCCTCTTATAAGATGTTAGTGTCTTGGGAGGATTCTATGACTGCTACCAGTTTGCAATCATCAGCAAACCTGGCCAGCCAGAGGCTTTTGACTTTAGCCTTGACTTCTAAGAAGTAGATGCCAAAGAGAAACAGGCCCAGCACAGAGCTTTAAGGGACTCCAGTGGTGAGTGGCCTCTTTGAGGAAGTGGTCTCACCAATCCTAACTTCCTGGGTCCTATCTGTGAGCCATTTGGCTATCTAGAATGCTATATAGGGGGTTATGCCTAATTCCATAAGTTTAACAATGCCAGAGTAGGATATTGTATCAAATGCCTTAGTCAGGTCACAGTAGGTAGTATACACTGTTTTACCCTCATCCATTGCCTTGGTGGCCTTCTCAAAGAAGTCCACCAGGTTAAGTAGGTATGACTTTCCTTTGACAAAGCCAAATTGGGATGGATCCAGTGTCTGAAGGTCTCCTATGTCTTTGCTGATCATTTATATGATAATTCTTTCCATGGCTTTGTTTATAAGATTAGTCAGACTAATGGGTCTGTAGTTTCCGGGATCTGTTGATGGTCCGCTCTTATGAAGAGGGATGACTGCTACAGCTCTCCAGTTTTGTGGCACCAAGCCTGTTTCAAGACTATAGATAAATAGTAACTCCAGTGGCCTTGACAGGTAATGTTTTAAACTATTCAAGAGGCATCCTGAGATATTATTGGGACCAACTGAGGCTGTGTTTTTCACCTTAGTGAGTACAGCCAAGCTTTCTATTTATAGTTGGAGGGGTTATGTTTAAAGGTATTTCTAGGGAGGTGGCTGGGGGTGAGTGGGGGAGGGTAAAGTTGAACTGAATTTGTCAGCCAGCAGTTTCTCTATGTCACTAGACATAGTGAATGTGGCACCATTAGCCACCAGTTCAGCACACTGCTGTGTGCTACCTTTGAGGTTTCTGACATAGTTGTCTTTTGCCTGGGAGGTTACCTGGGAGGCCATCTTGATCTCAACATTGGATTTATTGGACTTAATAAGCACTTTTAGCTATTATTTTTTTTTTTATGAGAAAGTTCTTCCCCGGGATTCAGGTGCAGGCGTAGCGTCAACATTCCAACACCAAATATGGCCGCCGTGATCCAGGTATGAGCTGTTCACATGTGCACTACCTGCGTACGCTACCCCCGCACAGCTCCTGGGCCCTGTATGCTAATTACCCCATGTGCAGCAGTGTAGCATGCAAATGAAGGTATGTAGCAATCCAGGAAGAGGTGCAGGCATAGTGTAAGCATGCAGAAATGTAAACCATAGAAAACAGTTTACATTTTTGCAAACATAAAATCGGAGCCATGAGAGCCGACCAAACACATGTATTATATTGTTAATATATGCCAATGGCTAAATATATAGCCATTGGCATAAAAAATGTACAAAATATAAAATTAACATTTAATATATATAGTCGCACTATCGCGACGTGGAAGTGCAGGGCATTGGCGCGCAAAGGGGATAGCAAGGAAAATATAAAAATATTGAATAAAACTGCAATGTAACACATATCATGATTTCCCCATAATAGTCAATGGCAGGCATGCTACACCATACTATGGCCAAAGGGTTGCTATGGGGCTGTGACAGTGTTATGCGCAGTAGCTAGGAATTAGTAGGCAATGCCATGCAAATGAGAGGAGTAATAGTGAATCACAGACTCCCCACTGGTATAAGGATGCACTTCACAGCGTAGCGTTATAACACCGAGGTGTGCCCTTGAGATAAAGATGGCATCAAGAGAGGGATATGTCACCATTGCTGTAAGCATATTGGAGCATTGCTAAACCGGTTTGCCCCTAGCTAGGCAAAGCTGCAGGATAGGGGTGTGTTGAACTGGCCATAGCTTTGCTTAGCTGAGAGTACACAAGGTAACTGAGTATGCATGTGAACGGAGATGAAAACGCGCGTAAACCCGGTAAATGGGTTTGCGCAGCATGCACTGCAGCTGAAACAGGAAGGATATATGAAAGAAATAAGGAAATGCTGCAGCAGGGAAATTGGAGTACAAATGACTAATTAACACCTAGGAGCCTACAGTGGGCCATTGACAGTAACTAACACGGCTGCAAGCAGCTACCTGCAGAACAGGAAAGAGGAGCGGCTGTACTGTAAAGAAAACAGTAAAGTGTCAAAGCAGAACAAAGCCGATTTGCAGTATATCAGCTACAAGACACATTTTGCCATGAATGGGTAGGGAAAGTACAAAACAAGAAAGACAGCAGGTGGATGCATGCCTGATAATGGGAGGGGATCCAGGTTTAAAAGTGAATTAAAGGGCAACAGATTAATCAAGGCAGGCAAGCATAACTCCGCAGTAAAGGCCCCATACTTGCAGTACTCATTGTAAAACCCAAAATTAAGATACTCTGCAGCTGGAATAGCTCATACACACCCAATGACATCAGCAGCATCCATAGCACAATAGAATAAAGTGTAAAAGCACCTCACACACATTTGTGTATTCCCATACACTCTGCACCAGTGGTGTATACAGATGGGGAACTTTTAGTATGTACATGTTAGGGGCTGCCATAACTTTCATCCACCAGCATGTGTTGGAGACTGAAGGTGGTGTGGAGGATGATGCACATGACCACCTCAGGCACCAGAGGAGGAGGAGGAGAGTGTCAAGACCCAGGGTAACCTACCAGGGGCTACATGATCTGGAGATAGTAGAGCATTACAGGGAGGACAAGGACATCCTTACAGCAACTTGTGGAGCTGTGCCGGCCACGCCTCAGAGCCAGAACAAACAGGGGAACCCATCCCAGTGGATACGAAGGTATGTGTAAGCTGATAATACTAGCTACAGGTACCTTTCAAAGACCATCTGGGGATATCATGGGTATCTCACAGGAATCAGCATCCAGGGTACTACACCAGTTCCTGGATGCCATGTTAACACATGCCAATGAGCACATATACTTCCCCCAAATGCAGGAGGAGTTGGCCAGCAATATGCATGTCTTCCACCATGTGGCAGAATACCCAGAGGTACTGGGTGCAATAGACTGCATGCACATACACATCAAGTCACCACCCGGTGAGCAGGGTAGGTGCTACATAAAGTGCAAGGGATACCCCTGCATCAACTGCCAAGTCATGTGCAATGCCCAGGGCATTATCATGGATATGTGTGCTGGCAGCCCTGGAAGCTATCACGACTCCCACATCTGGCATACCTCACAGCTGTATTGGGTATTTGCCAGGGGGGACATCCCAAATGGCCACCTGGTGGGGGATGCTGGCTATGCACTGGAACCGTGGATGATGACACCCATCAGAAATGCGCACACACCCATGCAGGAATGCCATAATGAGGCACATGCACAAACCAGAATCATCATAGAGAGTGTGTTTGGGATGCTGAAATCACGATTCCGTTGCTTGGACATATCTGGTGGAGCCTTGCAGTACTCTCCAGGCACATGTGTCCACATCTTCATAGTATGTGCCATGCTACACAGTATGATCCTGCGGAAACAGCTGCAGCAGGGACAGAATGGTGAAGGCCCTCACAGCCCACCACCATTGCCAAGGGCCCCACAGGCACAGATGTACTCAAACCATGAACACCCTGAGCCAGCCCCAGTAGGGAGATGGAGGCATGCCCAGTATGCCCATGCCTTGACAAGGAGGGAGTGTATAGCACACATACTAACAGTGTAGGCACTTAGGGACTGACACCTTTCTCCACCTGCGCACACAGGAAAAATGGATGGCACACACACATGACTACCTGTAAATTGTCATGTATAGGCAGTCTACTGTGTGCATCCAACATAGGCAGCTCTCAACTATTGCACACACAACTGCCATTGGCACAAAGTAAGTCAACACCTGAACAGTAAATTAAGCTATCAGCATGTGCTGATACTGTATGCATAGGTTCATAGGTAGGTACTTGGCCAACTGCCAGAGTCAATTCATAAGCCTAGCCAAAATGTGTCAGCTTTTGCCACCCCATTGATTAATTTACTGTCCCTCTGTGGAGCAGAGCCAATGGCGGGATCCCTGGGGTGTATCTACTGTTCCCCATCCACTCTTCAAGGTTTCTCTTGAAGAGTGGTAGTGAGGGACTCTGTATAATGTAGTTAGGGATGTTGTTTCAAAGTATGGGGAGTGTCTGTGACAGGAATCCATCCCTGCAGCATCTTCCAGTTATTGTTGTGGCAAGGTTCAGCTCACTACAGTATGTGGCTCACTGTGACATGGATTCCCATAAATAGAGCATATCCATTAAGCCTGAGTTTGACATGGCTGTGTTGGCCAGCAGAGATCATCTCTGGGTAAACGAGATGCCAAAGAGTAAAGCAGGAGCTTATTCAGTCTGGCTGCAGAGGGCATATGTTTGAGGCTAGTAATCCCCTTGGTGAGGTACATTCATGGACCTTCCAGCTGTTGGAAGTGTCTTCTGAGGTACATCCCAAATGGGTTATTATACCCTATGATGGGACTGATTAGTGATGAGTAAAGGGGCACTATAACCCCAGTATGTCTAGATGGGAACCCTTTAGTAATCAGATGGCCTACATAGAAGGATGTCCTAACTACTTTGGAGATATGATTGTCAAAGGAGAGATCATTATCTACCTTAGTCCCCAGACACCCTATTACCTCATCCATATTAAAGTGGCAGCCACTTATATGTTAATATGTGGGTGCTTAATATTCCACAATGGAATGACCATGCAGTCAGTGGCACTTAGCTGGAGGCCAGGACTTTGACACCCTGTGTCGGTTTCTGTGAGGCCCCTTGAGGGATGTCTGTGTCAGCTGGACTATCAATCATGGCTCCCAGTTCGCAGTCATTGCCAAACATGGTCTGCTATAGTCCACCTGTGTTTGCCCGTACCTCTGAGAAGTACATGCCAAACAGTAGGGCTCTGAGGAATGAGTCCTGTGGGACACCAGTCGTGACTGGTCAAGAGTTGAACCTGGAGACTGCTAGTTGTACCATGCGGGTTCTGTGTGTAAGCCCGTTGGCAACCCAACCTGTGATGTATGAGTGTATGTACAGACTGGTGTGTTTATCAATAATACCCGAGTGGCTCATGGTGTCAAAAGCCTTGGCGAGGTCCAGGTAGTATGTGTGAACCACCTCTCCCCTCATCTAATGTCTTGGTGACTGTATGTAAGACGTAAAACAGGTTCAGTAGGCATGAACTGCACTCAACCAAGCTGACCTGGGTTGGGTCATGTGTTTGGAGGTTACCAATGTCTTTGTTAATGAGTGCCATGAGGATGCACTCCATACCATTGCAGACCAGGCTAGTCAGGCTTATGGGGTGGTAGTTACCATGGTCAGTTGTGATTCCACCTTAGTGGAGTGGAATAACCGTTGCCATGCGCCAGTGTATGGGCATGTAGCCTGTGGAGAGGCTGAGGTTGAAAAGCTTAATTAGGTGGGGGGTCAGGTTGTCTTGTACTGTTTGCAAGATGCAGTCTGGGACAACATCTGCCTCCATTGATGCTGTGTTCTGCTGTTAGAGAGGGCCATTTCCACCTGTGTGTCTCTGATGTGTGGGATACTGTACCTTTCAGGTAGTGTTGTGGGCTCTTTAGGGGGTGAAGTATGCACTGAATGTAATCTGCAAGGATGTTGGCAATATCAGTAGGGTCAGCATATTTTGTGCTATATTTCACTGGCACAGTGAAAATCTGTGTGTCACCACTTAGATCCTTGACATAGCCAAAGAAGGCTTTGTGGTTATCTTTCAAATCCTTGCGTATTTTCCTGTTGATGTTAGCCTTGGATGATTTCATGAGGGACCTACGTATCATACTAATAGTGGTCACGGATCTCTGCCCTTTGTGGGATTTGCTGTTTGTCTGGACCACTGTTCTGCTTCTTTAGTATAGCCTGTTTATTGCAGGGGTCCACCAGACTGGTGTCCTTGTCCAGGAGAAGTGAGTCTTGGTTTACCAGTGATGGCACGATCCATACATCCTTGTAGGTGCTTATAGATTGAATTTGTAAATCAGTCTGTATCTTGAGCAGTGTTTCCCCTTAGCGTGGGAGCTGCGAAACACCCCACCCTTGTCTCTAGTAGTGTACATTTAGCTGTAGGAAAGGTATGCACTGTGGTTTCTGTGGGTGGGGGAGATGTTTGGATGTGGAAACAGTGAATAAATAGTTCATGGTCAGATCTAACCAGTGACCGGTTAACCTCTGCTGTGGTACACCTGTTGCCCATGTTGGTGATGACCACTTCTAGTATGTTTCCAGCCCACATTAGGGAGGTTACCACCTGATATAGGGCATATGAGGTGATAAATTCCAGGAAGAACTGGGCCTGAAAGTGAGTACTTGAGTAAGTTTCTCAGTTAATGGTAGGGTAGTTGACATCGACCAATGACAGGGTGTGCGTTAAAACTGTCATGTTCTCCACTATCTCCAGGTAGGTGGAGTAGTGGTCCTGGGTCATGGAGGGTGATCTGTAGCAGGCCACAGTTTACATTGCAGTTGTGGCTGATGTTAGCTGCACATGGATGATCTCAGAGGTATCATGCTGCCTCACTAACCTGGAGGTGTAAGTATCCCTGATGAATATGGATACACCCCCTCCATGTCTGTGTCAGTCCATGTTCTGTGGCCGAAATGTGTGGTATGGGTTGTAGTCTGGTAGTGCTGGTGTGCTCTCAGGAGTCTTAAGACAGGTCTCATTTACTGCACAGATGTTGACGTTGTCCATCCTGTGGAGTGCTGTGAGAGCATGCATGTTGTGATCACAACCTCTGGTGTTGAGTAGCATAACCCTCACTAATTCTGCTATTGTGCTGTTTACGGAGCTGGTATTCACCTTTGAGACTCTCCTAAAAAAGACACCATGGGGGTGCCAATAGCCTTGGCCAGTATTCCAAAGCTTAAGACTGACACATAAGCTGGTATGGTATTGTTGCATGCATGTTTCCCATCTGTGCTTGTTTCTCATCTCTCCTCTAGGTAACCTACTGGTAAGCAATAGAAAGCCTTAAACTTATACAAGTATTCTAGCTTCCAAGATAGGCTTTTGGAGTGATTAAGTATCAGTGTTCTGTATGTTCTTGCTGTACTTAACTGTTTCCTGACTACATGGTGATTTCTCACTGTATATTGTGATCTGAAAGTCTGTTTATTCACATATTATGGCTGTGAGGGCCTGCAGTTCAGAGGTTCACAGATAGCCTACTACCTATCTTCCCAAGGGCAATTAGAAGCATAGCTACAGTGTGTTGGCTTTTTCTGCACCACTGATGAAGTAACTGAGCCTCTGTCAAGCATAGCCAATGAAGCAATTCCAGGCAGAGTTGCCAGAAGCTGTTGAAGACTGGGGTGGTGGAGGGTGATAGGGGCACTTAGTGATCTAAAGAGGGCATGTTAATGTGACAATTCAACACCATTCAATTACCCCAACAGGTCTTGCAGCTATCAAACTGGATGGGCTCCCCCACCCTGTGGCTGTATGGTTCTGGAACACATGATCCCAGGGGTGTATATTCTGTAACCCATTCACACAACAAGGTTTCCCTTGAAATTTGTCAGTGAGGGGCTATGCCTAATGTAGTTAGGCATGTAATGTATTGTCTCACATTACATTTGTTATATGTTGTTATTTCAGGAGTAAGTGAAGCTCAGTGGGTTTGGGTGCCTCCACCCTTTGCTTAGCCTAGCTTACACATAGAAATCATCTAATAGGAAATAGGCAGAAGCAATGTTAATGTCAGTAGTGTAATGGTGACAGCATCTGCATAGTATCTGTGCATTCGAGGTCCCAATCCCAATAAAGTTAGGGATGTTTATCATGTGAAAAAGTATACCTTAAACACAGCTTGCATATATAGGTAGTAATCATCTGTATAATAAACATTCAAAACACCCATATAAACCCATGTGTGCTGGAGAGTAAAGTCAACAGAGAATGTAATGTTATGTAAGCACATAGTGAGATGTTACTATAGTTAGTTAGCGGATGTGGCCATGTTTGCGCGCACAGGTTATACATTACAAAGTTAGTTTAACTGTGTTTAACCACTGCTATAATGTCACACAAACACTTTTAAACATGCTTACAACTACTTAAATGAGCCTTATTCTGGAGTAAAAAACATTTTTAAAGCATCGCAGGTGTTGAACCCTGGACCATGCACACTGCAGTCATGGGACTTACCACTAAGCCATCTGAGGTATATACATGCTTCATGGTCTTTAGACTATACCTTATACCATATGCATTCCACTGTAATGACCACAACTGGGACAGCCACTTTGTGTACATATGTACAGTACATTGTAATGTACTGCAGTTTCTGAACCAACACATACAAGTCTACATATGTATTACTGTTACAAATTAATACGAAATATATATATATATATATATATATATATATATATATATATATATATATACATGCCAGGGATGTCTGCACATAGATATAAATATAAAGCTCTATATATAATATATATATATATATATATATATATATATATATATATATATATATATATATATATATATATATATATATATATATATATATTTACATATAACAAAAACACTGTGGTTTCTGTGGGTGGGGGAGATGTTTGGATGTGGAAACAGTGAATAAATAGTTCATGGTCAGATCTAACCAGTGACCGGTTAACCTCTGCTGTGGTGCACCTGTTGCCCATGTTGGTGATGACCACTTCTAGTATGTTTCCAGCCCACATTAGGGAGGTTACCACCTGATATAGGGCATATGAGGTGATAAATTCCAGGAAGAACTGGGCCTGAAAGTGAGTACTTGAGTAAGTTACCCAGTTAATGGTAGGGTAGTTGACATCGACCAATGCCAGGGTGTGCGTTAAAACTGTCATGTTCTCCACTGTCTCCAGGTAGGTGGAGTAGTGGTCCTGGGTCATGGAGGGTGATCTGTAGCAGGCCACAGTTTACATTGCAGTTGTGGCTGATGTTAGCTGTACATGGATGATCTCAGAGGTATCATGCTGCCTCACTAACCTGGAGGTGTAAGTATCCCTGATGAATATGGATACACCCCCTCCATGTCTGTGTCAGTCCATGTTCTGTGGCCGAAATGTGTGGTATGGGTTGTAGTCTGGTAGTGCTGGTGTGCTCTCAGGAGCCTTAAGACAGGTCTCATTTACTGCACAGATGTTGACGTTGTCCATCCTGTGGAGTGCTGTGAGTGCATGCATGTTGTGATCACAACCCCTGGTGTTGAGTAGCATAACCCTCATTAATTCTGCTATTGTGCTGTTTACGGAGCTGGTATTCACCTTTGAGACTCTCCTAAAAAAGACACCATGGGGGTGCCAATAGCCTTGGCCAGTATTCCAAAGCTTAAGACTGACACATAAGCTGGTATGGTATTGTTGCATGCATGTTTCCCATCTGTGCTTGTTTCTCATCTCTCCTCTAGGTAACCTACTGGTAAGCAATAGAAAGCCTTAAACTTATACAAGTATTCTAGCTTCCAAGATAGGCTTTTGGAGTGATTAAGTATCAGTGTTCTGTATGTTCTTGCTGTACTTAACTGTTTCCTGACTACATGGTGATTTCTCACTGTATATTGTGATCTGAAAGTCTGTTTATTCACATATTATGGCTGTGAGGGCCTGCAGTTCAGAGGTTCACAGATAGCCTACTACCTATCTGCCCAAGGGCAATTAGAAGCATAGCTACAGTGTGTTGGCTTTTTCTGCACCATTGATGAAGTAACTGAGCCTCTGTCAAGCATAGCCAATGAAGCAATTCCAGGCAGAGTTGCCAGAAGCTGTTGAAGACTGGGGTGGTGGAGGGTGATAGGGGCACTTAGTGATCTAAAGAGGGCATGTTAATGTGACAATTCAACACCATTCAATTACCCCAACAGGTCTTGCAGCTATCAAACTGGATGGGCTCCCCCACCCTGTGGCTGTATGGTTCTGGAACACATGATCCCAGGGGTGTATATTCTGTTACCCATTCACACAACAAGGTTTCCCTTGAAATTTGTCAGTGAGGGGCTATGCCTAATGTAGTTAGGCATGTAATGTATTGTCTCACATTACATTTGTTATATGTTGTTATTTCAGGAGTAAGTGAAGCTCAGTGGGTTTGGGTGCCTCCACCCTTTGCTTAGCCTAGCTTACACATAGAAATCATCTAAATAGGAAATAGGCAGAAGCAATGTTAATGTCAGTAGTGTAATGGTTACAGCATCTGCATAGTATCTGTGCATTCGAGGTCCCAATCCCAATAAAGTTAGGGATGTTTATCATGTGAAAAAGTATACCTTAAACACAGCTTGCATATATAGGTAGTAATCATCTGTATAATAAGCATTCAAAACACCCATATAAACCCATGTGTGCTGGAGAGTAAAGTCAACAGAGAATGTAATGTTATGTAAGCACATAGTGAGATGTTACTTTAGTTAGTTAGCGGATGTGGCCATGTTTGCGCGCACAGGTTATACATTACAAAGTTAGTTTAACTGTGTTTAACCACTGCTATAATGTCACACAAACACTTTTAAACATGCTTACAACTACTTAAATGAGCCTTATTCTGGAGTAAAAAACATTTTTAAAGCATCGCAGGTGTTGAACCCTGGACCATGCACACTGCAGTCATGGGACTTACCACTAAGCCATCTGAGGTATATACATGTTTCATGGTCTTTAGACTATACCTTATACCATATGCATTCCACTGTAATGACCACAACTGGGACAGCCACTTTGTGTACATATGTACAGTACATTGTAATGTACTGCAGTTTCTGAACCAACACATACAAGTCTACATATGTATTACTGTTACAAATTAATACGAAATATATATACATATATATATATATATATATATATATATATATATATATATATACATGCCAGGGATGTCTGCACATAGATATAAATATAAAGCTCTATATATAATATATATATATATATATATATATATATATATATATATATATATATATATATATATATATATATATTATATATATATATTTACATATATATATATATATATATATATATACAGTTACATAAATAGCCATATATATATAAACATCTATGAACACACTTCGTGACACAGAAGCAATCTAAAGGAACTGAAGTGTACACAAAACACATGCAGCTCTGGTATTATAACTATTAATATTAACCTTATTCACCACAGAAGGGATGGTTATTGTGAATGTGAAGATTGGGGTGGGGGAGGAATGATGGGTAATGAAATCATGCATCAAGGAGAGCCTGGGTCGGATGTTCAATAAGTGAAATGGAGGGGTATATATGGTATATAGGGACAATATAAAAAGGACACAAAACAAGAACCTTTCTCATTCATACTACACCATGTCATGTCACATTGCAACATTTAATTTCACAAACATATGAACATTAACATGTATCAGACATATGTACACCAACTGACTGTCACATTTGTTTTCAGTAGTGAGGAATGCCTGTAGTAAAATGTATATTCTAAACACCATAACATTTGTGCATACCTCAGATGCCTTAGTGGTAAGTCAGTGACTGTGGTGTTCATGGTCCCAGGTTCAAGATCTGCAAGGGCTGTTAAGTTATTTTGAGGGCCAGAATAAGGACTGTTGGATGTAGGTAGATTAAAGCATTTTTAAGCAGTTGTAAGTGGGTTTGCACAGGTTTGCACAACGGTAAGTGGCGCTTGAACATGGTTAAATGGAGAACCACTTCACAGGTTTAACCTTTGCTTAACATCGGGCAGACCACAGGCAAACCTGCTTACAACCACTTAAATGTGTGTTATTCATATGCCCTTACTATGACCCATGCCCTAACCCTAAGGTGAGTACTGCACAGAAGTTCAGTACAACACCCGTTCGTTATACTGAACTTCGCGTAAGTGCACTTTCGATTAAGTGCACTTTCGCTGGAGTGAGCATTCCATGCACTATTTTGAATTAGTGAAAATTCGATCTAGTGTATGGAACCCATATATATATATATATATATATATATATATATATATGTGTATATATATATATATATATATATATATATATATATATATATAGAGAGAGAGAGAGAGAGACATGTCGATATATATACAGATCTACATATATATGTAGATACATGGATAGGTTAAAAACATCTACACATCTATGGAGGTACAGATAAATGTATGCAATAATATATATTATATCTATATACATATACACATATATAATATATATATATATATATATATATATATATATATATATATATATACACACACACACACACACACATACATACATGTGTGTAGACAGCATCCGAAGTGTTCATATCTGAGTATAACATGGACCATAGCAATCACACATTCCGCCCCCTCCAAACAATATGAACATAACATATGAAGAGTATATGCCAATACACTATTACAAATATGTTCTATGGACACAGTCACCAACACAACTGCAATGATTGCAAATATCCATGACAGAAATACACAGACAGCTTTCATTTAGCAAAACTTTATTACATTCTGATGTATTGCCAAAAGGATTCAAGGACTAACAGTATCTGCATGCTATACAGGAAGCATTTAACAGTGCCTTAATGAATCAGCCTACAATTACATTGTATTAGTACACTAAGGGATAGGTGTTCACATAGGGAAAGAACACCCACACACACATAGAAGTTGTATAAAAGGGATTCCTACACACCTGCATCTGCTATGTACACCCACCAACATCTCCCCCACACCCAAAATAAGTACATCAATACATACTGTCATACCATAACCAATTATTCAACTACTGTACAACATCTGCTGAAACCTTAACATACCTGGACACAGACACACTAACATGGCCCTATGTGAAATAGTTGCTGTTATACAATTGAACAGCTGCTGATATTACAGGGTTTGTATGAACTAATCCCGTTTCAGAGGGTTGAAAGGTTCGTACACCAGGAAGTGTTACCGAGTACTGATTATCAGCACAGTATGATACACATTAACATCAAACTAAAGATGTCTGGTAAGCACACTGTAAACCCCATAACATTATATGCATAGCTATGCAGCCTTGAGCTGGTCAAACATCCTGGCCAGACTGAAACATATGCATAAGTATTAGGTACAGACAAACCCTGCACAAGTAGCAATGTTCAGAAATATAACAGCAGTACTCACATTTAGACCAAATCCTCTAGGCATTACACACAATATATTACTGTTCATCTCCATACCGCTGTAGCAATAGATTTCAAACAACACTTCCAGGCTGTATTCCTCACAAGTAAGGCAAAGAGACAATGCCCAAGTGGAGTACTCAAGTTATACTCCACTGTTGCCGTGGTATTGGCTAATGCAGTAGCAGCGCAGCTGATGTGCATGTAATTGGCTACTTAGGAACACCAATTGGTTATCGGGATAGCACATGTTACTGATCTGTACCTGTAAAAGGTTGCCTTGTCACACATTCAAACCATCGGTATCTACCTGTAGAACAGTACAAAACAGTGAAAGACAAACCGAAAACGAGTATTATACTAGTCAATAACACCTCCAATTACTAAGAAGGTATGTATAACATGTAACATGTAATATGTCTGTGTATGTAGTACCTGTTCTGTAAGAATTACAGTGTAATCAATGCATATAGTGGAAATAGCTATCTTGTAGCGATGTATTGCTGAGCAGTAGTAATGCTTGTAGTATTCTATGTGTGTACTGCTGTAGGTCACAAGGCAAACTCCTCATATACCACAAGGGATGATATGGGCTTGGAACTTACCAATTCACTTCCAGCCACTGTCAGTGTCAGGGTTGGTCCAACAAGTATAAATGGGGATAGTATATGTTGATATATTGTAACAGTAGACATATGTATGGGTGTATAAGTAAGATGAACATGTCAAAGGTGGGCTTACTGTGCAAATATGGTTTGCATTGTGGGATATTGTGCCAATAACTGTGTAATGTACAGTATTTTAGGCAGATCTGTATTCCATTATACATAGCATTTATGTTATGTTATGCAAACAGTAGTTTTGTCTATTGGCAATTACAATACTCAATCACAGGATATATATCACTTGTATTCATCTGAGAGTTTAGCAGCATGATAGCAAAGATAATTGGAAGAGCCAGGTAACTATCCATGCATATAACACATGTAATATCCACCTCTCTAGTATCGTTTGCAGGCAATAACAGCTGTGCATGTGTACATGTTATGCAATCGTGTAGTGACCCTTGTTATAGGGCTGGACCTCTCTAGTATCGTTTGCAAGCAATAACAGCTATGCATGTGTACATGTTATGCAAATGTGTAGTGACCCTTGTTACAGGGCTGGGCTAAATGGCTATGTGCACACCTACATAGAGTGGATATTGAGAGTAGAGACACACTGGTTGAACTACCAGGTTTGTGTAGCCTAACTTCTCATTGCCAACCTAACAGCTGCTTGCACATACTGCATGTAAGGTAGTGCACAGTACTGGTAATGAAACATGTTGCATATCATCTTTAACTCCAGTGTAACATCTGCAGTAGGAGTGTAAGATGTAGGAGACTGCTGCCCATGTGTAATAGCCACTTCATAGGTGATGGCTTACACTATCTGATTATATCCTGATCATGTTGATAGTGGCATCAGAGTCTATTGATACATGACTCTGTTTGGGGAGTGGGTGCCTGTGCCCAATAGAGCTCATGGTCCTGGTGGATATGTGAGTATATACCCAGAAAAGGAAACAGACCTGTAGACACTTGCATCATCTGTAATCAAGTATCAGGATGTGATGTGCTCCTCAAAGGAGGATTGCTGCTAAAGGTAGCTACAATGTTTCCGTAATAGCCAGTGTTGTCACATCCATAACACAAATATTTACATGTGAGCATCACTGTCTAAAACATCTTCATAAGCAATAAGTAAACTAAATACAGTACTTGGTACTTGTAGTACTGAATGCTCATACAGGCATGTCCACTAGTCAGCTACTGGTGTTTACTAATGTCATCTTTGTGTATGTGGCCATCCTGGGGGAATGTAATCTCTATGCCATGTACACTGCCAAACCCACCTAACACCACACCCCACACATTGTCTGGGATGCAGCTACAGGGGTAAGCTGGAAGGCAGTCCAGTCTACAGCCATGACTGGGCTGGACAGTCATGAGGTGTAGGTTAACACATGCATCTCATCATCACAACTAACACATACCCATACCAGAACACAGTAAGGACACACACACACTACCAGAAATCACACACATTCACAGACGCTTCTAAGTATCTGGCCAAACAAGTGACCTCCCAAGCTGGAATAGACAGACAACAAAATACACAAACTTTATGACATAGTTTGCATAATTGTGCCACACCTCAGAGCACGTGGCCGGAAACATGCCCAACAGTACTCATTTGTGAATGCCAACCTATACAAGGGTATACATACTGTCAGCTGCCTGTCTGCCATGATTAGCCACATACTCATACACTCAGACCACCTTTTGAACTATACACATGGTTCTGGCATATTCCATGTTGTTGTGCAGGACCTGTGATGCAGTAGCCTGGACTGCATGGAAACACGTACTGCAGTACAGGGAAAAAAAGGATTGTATTCCACAATTGTCTAGTGTAGTGGTGCAAGTCAAAGGGTATCCAGTATCTGTCTGCCTGGGATAACATGGTTGACAGACCATGATGCTTTGCCAGACAGGGCCTGCACCTGTCACCTCTGAGAATCTGGATACTGCCTAAGGCTCATGCTTCCACTATAGTGCCTTCATCGTGCACAGTTCAAGTGAAGATCCACTGCTGTTACAGGAACAGTCAAGCAATAAACTGCGGGTCTTGCTACTCAATGATACATGTCAGAAACACAATATGGACTCACATATGTCAATCCTTAACATGGAGAACATATCTGTGCAGTGACTGAGACATGTTTCAACACTCTGGAGAGCACACCTGCATGAACATGTTATAACACATACCTCACCTCTTGCCCATTATCCTTTATTGGAACACACGGGCTGCAGGTGTGTCCATATTCCTGAAGGATATGTACGCCCCCAAGTTAGTTGCACTTGCATAAATTCAGACACATTATGCTGAGCAGCTACCTTTGTGCCAAAGTGGAATTCAAATTGCACCTTGTGACAGATCACCCATCATGCCGCAGATTTCTCAACTGTCATAATGTGCTGTAATGGGGAAAATTAGGTTTATGACAGAAAACCATAATAATGGCTACTCTCAACTATTCCATTACGAACTGGGAAGACTCCTCATGTACCAACACCTGAACTCAATGCATGTTGGATTCCATCAACCTCAATGACCTGGATCACAATAGTCACACAAACAGGGCTAACAGTATGCTACACATAGTCAGTCTCCAAAGCCAATGTTATGCTTCCTAAGAGCAAAGTGGTGACTGTCATGGCACCCATGCAGATGGACAATGCATGTGCAAATGATGAATCCTATACAAATGAACCTTAAGCAGTCACATACGTGCAGTGATTGTGCCATTGAAACAGAACCAAGATTCAACCAAACTCAAACAGGAAGGCAAACTGGTGGTACCATGCTTTAAACTGTACCACAGAAGGTAGTAACTGTTGCAAGAGTGAACACACATGAGTGTAGGTGATCCCTGGTCAGCCTCAGTAAGATGCAGATACACCATATAAAAGCACACAAAGCTACTTTGAAACTAATCGACCACATATTATGAGGACAATCACAGAGCATTCTATAGCTGTGTCATTAATCGTAATGGCAATGACAAGACCTGCCATGCTGCGCAGCACTATGGCATGGGACGTACTGCACCCACAGAAATAGCACCTGTTCATCCAGATAGGGTCTTGGAAAACCTAAACCCACTCCCCCCCAACAGGTACACATATTTATATATCCATGTACACTACAGAGCCCCTGTAATAACAACTATGTAGGTACAAGCTGCACTCTCTAAAGCCATAAATACAGCTTTCATGGGACCTGTCAACATCCCAGGATGTATCCTACACAAATGTAAGAACAATCAGCTCTCCACATACACATCATGTTCAATCATAGCTCCATGTCAAGCTGTGTACATACTGAATGGTGCACAGCAACAGTTATTACACTCCACAAAGGGGGAGATACCATTGATAATGGGAAATAGTGCTCTACTACCCTGCTGAGTCTAGTCTGTAAAGCCATGAACCGTGATCAACTTATTTGATGTACTCAGTACAGATGTAGATGACAGTAAGGTTGATTCACACAGCATATCATGACCTTGCCAGGTCTTAGGACACCATCACCCATACTGTGTTCCAGCTACACTCAGTAAACTAAGTGTATATTCCTATGTCACAGGAGTGGTTGGCAACTGGACTGCTGGCAGAACCAACACTACAGAAGGTATCTGACTAATACACGCACATCAAACCAGTGCCAGTCACAGTAATACGGGGTTCATTCCTGGTACTCCCCTCTTTGTTATCTATACCACACAGACTAACACAGAAGGCATCTGCCTATTGATGTTTGCAAATGACTATGAACTAGGAGCAATAGTTGACTCAGTGTGTGCTGCGTTCAACATACAGAAGGGCCTTTGTGTGTCAGATGTGTGGTGTGTGACTTATGGCCACAATCTGACAGCTACGTATTGCATTATCATCCCCTATGTTAAAAACCCTGTACCCATGAACAACCACCTAGGCAGCAGTCAATGTAATGGCAACTGTGTGTGTATGGGATGCAGCTGAACAGTAGTCTTTCCTTTGATAGTTACTTCACCACACCAGTCAGGTAGTCATATGTGGCACCCCTAATCATGACAGGGTGCCATCCATAAATATAGAGATAATTGTTCAGCCATACGCAACACTCATGTGACCCATAATAGATCACATATTTCCTTTAAGGGTTATTGCCCATGTGTAGATGGCCTACACTGCCCTTGCCAATCCCTAGCTCCACTATGTAGCATGCAGCCTACCCTGAATAAAGCCACGTCCAACCCAGAGATGTTGGACATGCTACCTGATTCCCAATAAACACATACTTCATGGAAATCCACCTTTCTAGTACAAGGATCACAACATGCCTGACAGATCTCTGTCCCCTATACTTTACATACTCTTGCCATACTATGCATCCCTGTCCAGTGAAGCTGCACATCACCCTTCTCTGTGACATGGTGTGATAACCGCATGCCAAATATATCAGTAACCCTGTAAATCAGTTATGTGGCACTGCTTGAACTGGCAACTGAAACTTACCTGTCTGTTGGCTACAGTTAGGTAACCTTTCTGCCTAGGCTCATAAATGGCCCAGGGAATATAGCCTACTAGTTCAGTATGACCATACATGCTATAGTTGATATCCAGCCCTGCAAATACCATCAGGCTAGCTATTGTCCCATGTGTTTCACATGTGCAACACAGGCAATACATGGCAGGATGCTACACAGCTGTACAGTGCCATGTAGATGTATATGGCAAAACACATACATGTAAAACATTCTGTGAGCAAGTCTGCAGGGTCACAGGTCACGTCCCTAAAGGCTGTGTATGACTATATATGTGACATATACACAGCATTAAGGTCTATTGCATTAATGTGAACACATCCAGGCATGTGCTGATAGGTAAAGACACCAGTACAGGCAAACAGACATGCCCATGTCAAGACAACATCCACATGGAGTATGAGCAATGTCATCACATGATACACACATATATGGTGATAACATCACATCACCAGTAAGTGTCAAATGTGTGTGACTTAAACATGTCAGTGGTGTTAGTGTCATGTAGATTTGCAAAGACTTATTTGTAATCTTAATAAATGTGATACACATGTATGTTCAGTTGTACTTCTGTACTTCTCTGTGAGTTACTGTGACCTTTCTCCATCATTATGTCTTCCAGGTATGCCACGTGGCAGGCTGCCAGCATACACCCTCTTGGTGGATGAGGTCCTCATCCCATACCTCCTCGACAACCATTTAACACTCTTCAGTCATGTGACACAGGATGCACAGTAGCAGGATGCCCTGTGTGAGGAACTCCGCAGGAGGGTAAATGATGGTGGTCACAATCGCACCTATCAGCAGGTGTGCCGACACTGCACCAACCTCATAAGATGGGCAAAACAGCATGCTAATGCAATTGCCAGGGAACAAAGTGCAACAGGTGGGGGGGCCACTCACCCAGCCCCTACTCACACATACTGAGGAGCTACTGGCCAACCTGGGGACACCTGCAAACCTCAATCCACAAGCTTTAGCTGTTATTGTGGAGGTGGGTGTCTCTCAACCACCGAGCCTGGAGTTGCCTGGTAAGTCAGTACTGCACATATAACACAACTATATTTCACATAGTTACATGTTTTACTGTACAATATGTAATGTAACATCATATGCAAGGCATGTATGCACACATGCCACATACTATAGTCTGCTACTCTATGTAGGCACAGACGTGCATACTCCATAGTATTGTGTATTGTACTGGCTTATGTGCTAACATGGACATTGCACCCTGTAGCTATCACACAGGTGTGGATAATGATCTTACTGCTGTGACACTCCTGTTTAGGTACCTCTGGTGTTTTGCAGTGACAGCAGCCTGTGTCAGGTGAAATTGTTAATATCTACCAGGCTTGATAATGCAGAGATCATATTATTTGCATGCTATCTGCCATAACACACGTACACATAATGTATGGTGGTCCTGTTAATAGACACTGGTCAGACCTGCAATGTATCACAGTGGTTACCCATGTGAAACAATTGAAGACTATATGAAACACCTACACAAAACCTTCCAAACTGTCATTGCCAGATGTGTGGACAACTGTGAATACAATGGTGGAGGTGTGGTTCACTGTAGGGACAGGTACTACAGATCAGCACTACACATGTTGGGAATACAAACAGTACTGTACAGAGAGCATATGTGTGCACACACTTTAAATGTGTTGGAGCCGGAGTATGACCAGCCCACTGGATACACCCTTGTGGATTATACCCTTGCTATGAATGTCACACAATGTCATGTGCTATCTGACATGTCCATGACATGTAGTGGGCTGACTGCAACACTGCTCAACTATCCTACAAAACATGATATCTCACATCCCATACATACCACCATTTTTCTGCATAACCCTGTCCTCAGTGGAGCATATGAAATCTATGGGTGTACGTCATATGGGATAACACTGACATGTGAAATAGATGGCCATCACAACCATTGGACAGAACATGTGTACACATGGCCATGGAGGATGGCCAGAGACATGAAGCAACACACAGAGTAGAAGTGATGTACATGTATGTACACCCTGTTGTACATTGGCTCGACACAATACAACTATGGCCTTTGTGTAATGGTGATATTGCAGATGTGAAACACTAAACATCATACAGGCCTGTGCACAGCTTGTGTAGGCATAACATGAAACCACCACATAACATGTCTTGAACATCTTGAGTGTGTCACGACATGAAAGCATTCACCTATACAGTATCCAAATACATACATGTGTTGCACAACATACACATACAACCATATCAGGCCACAGATAGAGTACATTCACTTTGCTGGTGTCAGACATCACTGTCATGCCTGCTCCTCAAGTGTGTGAGATACACAGATGGCATGTGGGACATAGACTACTGATAAGTTAGCCATGTGTGGGCATAGTTGCCAGGCAACAGTAATATGGTTGCAGATGTGCAGGGGTGTCATCTATATACCCTTCTGTGACCTGTGTCACACATTCCACATTAGGGTTTAGTGTGTATACACCTCAGTGATGTGGGTCACATTCCACATTAGATATGTATTGTATGTGAACACAGTCATAGCTATGAACTGTGTCAGTAACTCACACTGTATAGCAATAGTGAAGCCACATGATGCCCTGCAATGGCTATGCACATCAGCTCAATGTGCATTATGTCACTGCATATTTGTACGGCGGACAGACAACATTGTGTCAGCTGAAGGCCCATGTTAGTATAACACGTTCCTGCATTGGGACACCATTACCGTACTGTAGATTGGAAAGGACACCATTGTGTTACACATGTATGCATGTCATTCAACATGTCAGCAGAAGACATGTCATACTACATGTGATTGGCAAGGTCATACGCCACACATCAGGCCAGTGTACTGTAAACCTGTGCTGGTCTGTGGCACCATTGCAAAGTAGGGACAGCCATGTCAAACATGTGTGTACAGCCACATGCACAATGTCTGTAGACTCAGCTCAGGGTAGGCGGAATAATGTTGAACAGACATGCACTGCTTTGGGGGAGATATGCAAGCTAGGGCTCAGGCAAACATAGTAATCAGTCGACATACCCTTCTGCTCATGTCCTCACACATAGGGGCAGTGGCCAACACAAAGTATCAGTGGCAGATGTACAAAGGCCAGCGATGGTCTGGTAACATGTGGTGTATGTTGCACACACCATAGCAGTGTGGTGCAGCAGTGCATACTGCATGCATTGTGTTGCAGGTATGGGGCATATGCTACTAACACAAATGGTGCAATACAGGTATGTATGCTAACCACCACTATAATTGTGTAAGGTGCATGCCATCTGCTACAACACATGCATGCTGTTGTGTGCAACTCAGGGATGTATGATAACTACCACTATAATTGTCTAAGCTGAATGCCATCTGCCATATCACCTGCATGTTGCATGCCGTTGGGTGCCACAAATGGTGCAATACAGGTATGTATGCTAACCACCACTATAATTGTGTAAGGTGCATGCTGTCTGCTATAACACATGCATGCTGTTGTGTGCAACTCAGGGATGTATGATAACTACCACTATAATTGTTTAAGCTGAATGCCATCTGCCATATCACCTGCATGTTGCATGCCATTGGGTGCCATAGCATGTGTCTGTGTGTCTGTGTGTTGTATAACTTGTAATGTACAGTTCTTGTCTGCCCCTCACAGGTGTTGATGTAGGTGCGTTGCCCTCCTGCAGTCCACCTGATGTTAGTGTCCCCACAGACTCTAGCAGTGATGATGAAAGTATGATTGAGGCACAGGCAGGGTTGTCAGGGGCTGTATCTGTGCCATTGGTTGCCATTCCACCTGTATCCCCCTCATCCTTGCACACAGTTCCCCTGCCTACATATACCCCATCACCATTGGCCATAGAGGAAGGACAGTTGGTGGGTGGTAGCATGGAACAGGGAAGTGTGGAGACTATGGAAGGTGTGCCTGCACACCATGATCCCAGTCAACTGACTGGTGATGTTCCACACAGGCATGTGCCCAGTGCTGCTCATAGGTGGACCACTGGCCAACATGCCCCTGCGAGACAAAGCACATCAGCTGGAGTCACCAGACACATGTTTTGCGCTATAATGGAGGCACAGCCACATGCTGAATGGCACAACAGAGAAGGTCTGAGGCTTCAGAGGTTTGCTGTCCATTCATTACTGACAACATCCAGACAATTGCAAATGCTTACCATCATCTTGCAGATGTTTTGGATATAGACAATTGGATGACATGGTGGGAGTCTTTGACTGTGGCATGTCAATCCTCGAGCATGGAATGTCTGTGATGGAACATCTGGTGGGAGTGAGGCATCGGGCATGTTGACATAGGTCAGCTGCATCACCTGTTGAAGGTCTACGTGAATATGCTACTGCACATGCCTGCTCCCATAGTGGCGGTAGCAGCAGCAGTGTAGCTGGTGCTGTGCAGTCCACACCAGGACACAGCATGCCACATGCACATGGTCCTGGATGGTCCCAACAGGGACACAGTTCCAATGGACATGTGTTATCAGACAGTACCCAATCTGGACCTCTGCCTGGTAGTGCCTGTGCAACCCCTGGCAGGCGCAGGTCACGTGGCCGTGGCTGGACACCGTGAACTGTGAAACCTGCCTTGTACAGTCTGCAGCTGTCAATAATACTATTGCATAGGCCAGCCACATGCCAGATCTATGTGCATGCATACACACACACACACACACACACACACACACACACACACACACACACACACACACACCAGAATCAAATGTAGGGCACCTCAACACACATGCACACACATGCATAACATCCACACATGCCCAATGATATCACAGGCCCTAATACACACACATGATGTCATCCAATGGCGTAGCCTAGGCCTCTGGCAAACATTATCACCCTGTGCATATGATGATGCCTGTGCCGCATCCCTGTCATCCACACCATCGGTGCAGGGACATGCTCATATGGTCTGATGCACAGGGAGAACATACTAGGTAGACAATTGTAGATTAATATTGCTGAGTAGTGTTGACAGGCAGCAGACATACCATGTATTACAGGTTTAGAATGCATTTTGTACATTTGACAGTATGTATCATGTGTAACAACATAAACAACATGTTGATCTTGATGTTCTGCCTTCCTCTTTCAGGTGTAATTGCATGTGCCGGGGGATGTCAGTGTTTGCAGTTAGTGTCCCATATGTACATGTTGACTACTCACAGGTCTGTATGACAATACCTGCATGCGCTTTGTAGCTTCCACATCACAGTTATAATCCCCCACATTTCAATTATGTTTACTGTTCTAATTATCCAAGAGCATGATAGCTGTGTAGTAAGCTACTGTGTTCAGAGACGTCACATCCATAGTGGGTGACATCACAGGTATAGTTACTTGGAGCGAGGAGGAGGTAAAAGAGTGGTATAGCGGATGACAAGGGTAAAGGCCAGTGGAAATAGTGGCTTCTCACTGGGAAGCAGTAATACCCGCTGCCATGACAGGATGCAAACACAGACACACCCTTACACTCAGGGATTCACAGATACAATAACACACACTCTGACACACACACACACAGTTGCCAGTGTTGGGATGAGAACCCCTGCCTATGTGCAAAATATCATTATAGTACTACACAATTACAAGACGTGCCACAGAGATTACACATGTACAGGTAGTCGGAATGGCCTAAGATCGAGGACATCGACAGGGATACTACAGTGCAGTGAGTGTATGTGGGGAGGGGGGTTCATCAGTAGGCTATGTAACAACAAGCCACACCCCAGGGTGTACATGTTAACAGGTGGTTAGAATGCCCATCTAAGACTGATGATATCAACAGGGATACTAGATTGCATTGAGTGGATGGGGGAGGGGCATTAACATTTTACTATGGTAAAATACAGCCTCACTCCAGGGACCAGACAGCCATACACACACACACACACACACACACACACACACACACACACACACACACACACACACACACACACACACACACACACACACACACACACACACACACACACACACACACACACTATGGCATTCACAAAGATATACACCTATGTCACACACATACAGACACTTGACATGTGTGAGGTTCAACCACCTGCCTATGCCTTTCTTTCTACACTTCACTCTGTACTGATTTCAACAACAGTGTTCAGGAGAGTGAAAAACATATGGGACGTATTCCCAACCATACGTGACATATATGGACACACACACACCCACACTTGCCAGTACTGTGAATCAAACACCTGCCTATCTCATGATAGGTATTACAGAGGTACAGCACTATCGCATTCACTACAAAGTGTACTGACTCTTTCCTTTGCCAACTGTGCTGATATATGCACAATATATGCATAGGGGAGGTATTACTGTTACAGGTGCCAAGAGGTTTACCTTCAGTGTCACCCTTACTGCATTCTACATTGTCTGTCTTCCACTTCAATTAACAAAACCAGACCTTAGCAGTTACACAGGTTATTGTAGGAATGGTTGTAACACACCTGTGAGCTGTCCTCAGTAATCATTCATCTGCAAAGTAGCCCCACCACTTAGTAGTCATGTCCAAACATCTGTCCACATCTCATGTACAGCTTACTGTACTTTGAGCATATCGCCATATACAGTTGGCAATGTTGAGGCTGTATTGCAACAGCATGATGTACTAAGACAACAATCACCTTCAAACATCAGACACTGCACATGCATGGAATCTAAACAAACATCAATACATGTACACATATGCGGTCTACATCTGTAAGTGGACCAGCAAGTCAAGAGGATACATTCCACACCTTTCCCACACCATGTGTGAAACATAGCCGAGCATTACACCATAATGGATGTTGTATTCATGAACTGGTAGGACACAACCACCTTCACTAAGTAGCCAAGTGTACATATATGACAACAGCTCATATCAGCAAGACACACACAGCATTATTCCATGTCATGCTCCTACAAACTGTTACTTGACAGTTCCATGGTGAAGCCAGGGCATTGTAATGATCAACAGTGAGCACATCATATTTGCCACACACACCTCATGTTTACTGGAAGAGTGCCAGCAATGTGGTCTGTTAGAGCTAGGCAGTAAACTCATTCAAGCATGTGCGAGGTCTGTGGCTTGTAAACATCTCACCCCAGCATGTACTGGCTATTGTGGTACTAAGGCTAATGTCCAGACAGCACACAGCATGCATGGCTTGCAATTGTTGGCATGGGGTATATGTAGGAGCTGTGGCCACACATGGCTGTACATGTCATGGATGTATCACCTGTGACTACTCAGGAACATACAGAGCAGAGCTGTATTTCCCTGAGTCTGTCAAAACAGCCCTTGTGTAGGTCCTATGATCCTGTTATTTGGGTATGTTTGTAGGCATTGCATTAGGTGGACATGTCTAATGACATACATGCCACATGGGTTGTTGTATGATATGATAGATGTCATGGGTGACCAGTAGAGAGGGAATATTACCTCTGTTAACATAGATATCAAACCTTATGTACTGTTAGCATGCTATCTGCCATGTGCATGTGTGTAATGAATGTAGCCACCTGTATGTAGAAAGGATAATGAAAGCTATGGTAATGTCATTTATGTTGTATGAGTGTGGGATGTACATATCCAGGGCAGGTATAGTTAGGTCATATACAACCATGAGGGTGTTGTTTACTGGTGTACAGCAACAGTCAACTGTGTTAATGCTGACAACATCCGAGGGACCCTGGTATATGTACAACTGACCTGGTTACAAACAGTGGTATTATTGCATTGCATAACACATTATGCAGCTGTGTCTGCACATGGGTACTTTGCACAGTTGATGTAGGCCTAGGTACAGTCCACCAATCAAAGGTTATCTGGTGGTCTACCATACTATGTCATACCACATATGGATGTGTGTTGGTAGTCTGGGGGCAAGGTGGTGGATGTATATGAGGATACAATCTAGAATGCAGTGTTTGCCACTGTCACCTGTACCTGACTCATCTGTGATGAGTTATGTCGGAGTAGTGGTCTTTACATGTGAGTAGTCTTTATGAATATGTGGATACCACCACCTGGAATGGTCCATACCAGTGTTATGGCCCACATGTCTGGATCTGAGTTATATGGTGGTAGTGTAATTGTGCACTACAGAGCCTTCCGCCAGGTGTTCCTCATTGCACAGATGTCAGTATTCCCCATTGTACATTCTACATTGAGCAAATGGATTATGAAAGCCACCATCTAGCACTGGTTAGCATAAGCATCCAATGCAATTGTCTTCTTGGTGTCAGGGTGTTACTTCTGTGTGTAGGACTTTTGCCTTGGAATGCTTCTATATGGGTAAATGTGACCTAGGTATTATCCACACTCACTTGAAACATGGATGCATGTGCTCTGCGTCGAAGGCTTGTCATTCAGTCATGACAGCCCAGAATGACAGACACTGGAGAACCTCATAATAACAGCAGGACATTGGCTCATTGTTTTGGTCTAGCAGTTGCCACACGTACCATGACATCACTGCGAGTGGCAGTAATGTGCTTGGTAGCAAATGCCACATCTAAGGTGACGGACAGCAGCAGATGTTGTGTATATGACCAATGTGAGATATACTTAGTGTAGCAGTCCTCCTAATAATGACAACTACTAACACAGGCAGAAGAGGACATTTTGACACCTGCACCTCAGTACCATTACACAATGGGGCTCACACATTATGCTTGCACATGCCACTGTTCCAAGTATAATGTCACTGTCCACAACCTGCTATCAATGTATGCCTTTCAGGGCAGCAAGGTGTGTGACACATGCTGTAGGTAGCATCCCCCTGTGTGTCCCAGTTAACCTATTGTCTTACACGTCCACACATGTATAATTGTGTATACTTAACATATATATGTCAGTACTTCATGTACATGTATGCATGTGTATCACACAACACAGACACAGATATATCATTTACAGGCCACATACAGGTATCTGGTAGTAAACCAGTATGATGTGCATATATACTGACAGGTAAGATGTACATAGCTGTAAACCTGTGTGTTTACAATAGGAGTCCATTACAATGTGTTCTGTACATGTAAGTGTATGAGCATGCACACTGTGGCCTTCTGTGGTTAGAATCTGAGTGCATCCCAAACAGCCCTGTGCTACTAAGTGTATGAGCGTACCCACTGACACCTTGTATAATTTGAGTCAGTGCATCCAAACAAGCCCTTTGTTTCTAAGTGTATGAGCATGCCCAGTATAACCTTGTGTAGTTGTAGTCATAGTGCATCCCAAATGGCCCTGTGCTATTAAGTGTATGAGCATGCCCACTGTTACCTTGTGTAATTGGAGTCAATGCATCCAAACAAGTTCTGTGATTCTATGTGTATGAGCATGACCACTGTAACCCTGTATAGTGATAGTAGTTGTCCATTCCACAGATGGACATACTCCAGTTCAGGTCTTGTTGTGCTACAACTATACCACTCAGGCCTACCTATGTCTTACCTGCAGATGATGTGTCTTGTTTGTGCATACAGGTTGTAATGGACTCCTACTTTAAACACACAGGTTTACAGCTATGTACATCTTGACTGTCAGTATCCCTGTTGTTGTCCTCAATCTTAGAAGGGCATTCTGACTGCTCTGGAATGTGTAATCTCTGTGGCGCGTCTTGTAACTATGTAGTACTGTAATAGTGATCTGTAGATAGGTAGGAGTTCTGATCCCACCACTGGCAACTGTGTGTGTGTCAGCAAATAGTTGTGTGTGTGCATTTGTGACTGCATCCTGTCATAACAGTGGGCTTTGCATTCCAAAGAGATACCACCTTTTGCACTGGCCTTTATCCTTGTCAACTGCTAAACCTCTCTTTTCCCCCCTCCCCACTGCAAGTAATTGGTCCTGTGATGTCAACCAGCTCAGAAGTGGAATCAGAGCAAGTGTAATTGTATGTGTTCTGTGGCACATACCCTAACTGCATACCACTGTAATAGTTACCTTTATACAGGCAAGACATGTATGCACAATACTGGCAAGTGTGTGTGTGTGACTACCCTGTAACCAGGCATACACATGTGTAATGTCTTTTACCATGCTGCATACCATGGTAGCCATCTGTGGTGACTACAGTCTACAAAGTGTTACATAGTTAGGAATGGAAAAGAATACACAGTCAAGAATGACTACAGTTGGGTATCCTATTTTCCTGTGCCACTATCAAGCAGTGACACAGAAGTGGTCACTGGAGTGTAAGTCCATACCCATAATTCCCACACCCAGACTCCACAATCCTCGGAGTAGATTACATTAGCCATCATTCCCCACCCCAAACTCCACATACACAACAACCATCCCTTCTGTGGTGAATTGATTAAGATTTAAATGTTATAAAACAAGAGATGCCTCTGTTTTGTGTACACGTCAATTCCTTTGGAACCCTTCTGTGTCACAAAGGGTGTTCAGACATGTGTGTGTGTATGTATATATATATATATATATATATATATATATATATATATATATATATATATATATATATATATATATATATATATATGGCTATAGCTGTGTCTGTGTATATGTATATATATATATTTAGCTATGACAGTTGTACAGATGCAGACTTGTCTTTGTTGTTTCACAGAGTACACTACATTCAAGAGAACTGTACATATGTACACAAAGTGACTGTCCCATTAGTTTTCAGTGCTGTGGAATACCTGTAGTAAGATGTGCATTATAAAATCCATGAAACATGTATACAACCCAGATGGATTAGTGGTAAGTCCAGTGACCTCAGTGTGCATGGTCCAGGGTTCAAGACCTGCAAGGCTTGTTGATACTATCAATTAGGACTGAATAAGGCAGTTATAAGCAGGTGTAAATGTGTTTTTGTGACAGTAAGCAGTGGGTACACACAGGTAACAGACATCTACAACTCGCAGTACACTTGAAATGCCCTTATTTGGCAATCCTGCTGATGTCACCCACCTACAAATACACCTCTGGGAGTGCTGCAACCCAGTAATCTCTGTAGCGTGTGCTGTAACTGCATAATGATGTAGTGTGATAAACTAGTTTGGTAGGTGTTCTAATCCCAGACAGGCCAGCTGTGCGTGCCTGAGAAAGGAACAATGCTTTTTAGAGTATGCACACTCTTTACAATTCACATACTCATCTTTGGCAATCCTGCTGATGTCACCCACCTAGAAATACAACTCTGGGAGTGCTGTAACCCAGTAATCTCTGTAGCATGTGCTGTAACTGCGTAATGCTGTAGTGGGATAAACTAGTTAGCTAGGAGTTCTATTCCAAGACATAGCAGGTATGTGTGTGTGTGTGTGTGTGTGTGTGTGTGTGTGTGTGTGTGTGAGAGACACTCAGCACCTGTGTGGAGGTGGCTGTGAGTGTCTAACTACTGAATATGTTGGGGAGTGGTGCTTGTAGTTTTCCTATATGGTGCCCATATTATATGTCACAATGTCCACCTCACGAGGAGTACAGATGTCAATCAGCCAAGGGACTGGGTTGGCAAGCCATACCACTACATCTGGCAAAAGGCCTGGTAAACAAAGTATGCAACCCTACTATTACCTGGAATACATTCTGAACCCATGTGTCATACACTTGCCTAGAATATCCCGCTATGTTTCTAGTACCCTGCACATTGATGACAGATAGTAGGCATGGTGTGATTGCAGAGGGCATGGCACCCTGTCCAACAGTACAATAGGCACATAATTGCGGACAATGTACCTTCACTATGTTCCCCACTGGATGCCTGCAACATATGTGGTGCCATCAAATGTGATCCACAAAGGACATACAATGCCTTACACACATGCCCTGTATTGGCAGATGCCACTGACACCAGGAAATACCTGTATTATGCTATCAATGCAGGTGCAGGGTCAACCTGCTGTCTTTTAGCAGGTCCTGCCACACCAGGCTAGTATTGGCATATCTGATGATAACAGTCTGTGTACACAACATGTGCCAGCCAATCCAGGTACACTTGTACATGTCACTGTACATTATTGTGGGACATGCGCATCCCAGGCAATGTCCATGTGAAGGACTATCAAGCACAGACATGGCATGCATTGCAAAGCAATGGCCATACACAATGGTAAGCAGTATGACAGGACAGTTCATACAATACCCATCTGTGTGGGACATTGCAGACACTACATCCCTGGACCACACTGCACACCATTGTCGGGTGGCGTGATGCCAAGGATTACCCCTCACCCAGCCTTGTACAGCCATCTTGCACAGCCAACCACTACACACCCATGAAGCAATGCACACATGCATGTCAGTACTGGCACCTTGTGTCTGCGTGTGGGGTATGATGCTCCCAACCACAGTCACACCCAGTATAACTCCCATTGGCATACAGACTGATGTCAGACACGTTCACATGCCCTAGCCTATAGAACCTCAGGATATCCCCTGTGGTGCATGTAGTACCTGTGCATTACTGCAGTGTGGCAAACTAAGTAGTTAGGAAGTGTATTTGTGAGCCTGGCAAAGTGTGGCAATGTGTCTGAGTCCCTTAGAGAGTGTGGCTGTCTTGACAATAACATCTGTTCATGTGGACAGCCATGTGTGCTACACCTAATGTATGTCTACTATATCTCTGTTGCAGATGTCGTTCACCAGCACACATATATGTTCTTACAGCACACCAACATGTCAGCTATGGGGCACATGGAGTAACTGCATGCACTTGTAATAGTAATGGCTAGTCAGTCAGGGGTTTGAACCCCTGTACTGGTAGGTGTGTGACAGACGATGCTTAGGTTTTAGTCTCCAAGTCCTTCTCTGATGTACTTTGCCTTTGTCTGTCCCTCCCACACACTCTCTGGTGGATGTGTAGTTGTACACCTGCTCAGCAGAAGCTTGTGTTTTCTAAGTGATGGTCATGATCAGGTGATGGCCTCTGCACCTACTGCAGTCCTCCTCTAGCTGACTGCATGTGGAATAGCTGTGGTGATGTTCCCATAGCCAATCGCATGGAAACACAGTACAATATCTAGGAACATCAAGTTGTTTTTTGCCCATGACAGTCGCTGTGAGTGGAACCTGGATCTGGTGTTTGGTAAACAGCATCACAGATGATATCTGGATATTCCTCAAACAACATACACAGTGGAAAATAGCCTAAAGACAGGAGGGTGATGTGCCAGACATGACTACAGCATGTAAGTGTAGCTATGCTTCATTGAGACTACTGCCAGTTTCACAAGTTGTGTGTGGTAATGGCTAGTCTGCATGTTTTAAAACTGAAAAGACAGTGCTCTGTTTGTGAGGGAACCCCCATCTGTAGGGCCATCTGTGGACTGGTCAGTGTGTGGAGCCATTTGTTTCTTGTGTTACTCACTGAACACACATCTGTGAACTGCAGAAGCATAGTGTGAGGATTGCAGTCAGTACATGGTGATAGTGATGAGTTACTGCCATCGCATCCCTGACTGGACATATGTCACATGAAACAGTGGTATGACAGTCACTGTCTGAGGTTTTCACAGTGACTTGCCAATAATGGGCCACTGTTCATAGCTTCAGTCACAGGTCTTCTACAGTTTGTACATATGTCATGCAGTATATATGCATGTAACCTTTTTAATTTGCATCACAACATACTACTGTTGTCCTCACCCCTGTCTCTCAGGCACACGATCCTGGTATGCACATGACTCCTAAAGGTTCCAGGTACACGTGATGCAGATGACCCCATTGTATACACGACACTACCGGTCCCTCTATGGTTACCCCATTTACCTTTTTCATGATGATGATGTCGCACACAGCACCTTGCAAGAGTACTGTTCTCACATAATGATTGGACAGGGACTGTTGTGTTAATGTAAATAAAATGCACAGAGTAAAGTATTTGGCCAATGTACAAATGTTTGCGTGTATTAATGACACATGTCTGTCTGAGGGAGTCTTGATATTACATAGGACAACACCACTACATAATACAGGAGTTGCTGTTGTTTCCCTTTTCATTCCTTTTTAATGCTTTGTTGTCACATGGGATGTTCTTGATATATCTACATATATGTATGCCTTTATATCTGGACATAAACACACACACACACACACACATACATCTACATGATGGAATACATTTCCTATACTGTTGAATGACTGTGCTGGATGATATGTTTGTGATAACATCCAATGTCTGTGTATCTGTCATGGCTTAGTGGCAAATCACATTGGCTGTGGTGTGCAGGGTCCTGGTTTCGTGCCTTGCAGAGGCCATTTATTTTGTTGCTGGGCAGAACAAGGGCCATTGGATACGAAGTGATTAAGGCACTTTTAAGCAGTTGTGAGCGGGTGCACGTGGGTTTGTGCGATGGTAAGCAGTGGTTACTTTAGGTTATACTTCCTTACACTCAGTTACCTTCATGATTGTTTAACTTGTGTAAGCAGTGCTTACCCCGGCACAAACAGGCTGAAACCCGCTCACTGCTGCTTAAAGTGTTTACTCCGGCTTACCCCATGCTAATTTTTTGAAAAGAAAAGAAAAAAGGGGCGATAGGAAAGTGGTGAAAAAGGGGCAGAAACAGGGAAAGACAGTAGGCAAGGTAGCCAGGGATGTGCAGGAAGGGTGTAGGGAAGGTCCATAGCTGTCCATTTCTTCTAAAGTAACGGCTGTGCATATGCAATAAATTGGGCGGAACATTTGGACACTCATAACCCTGAGAGAGGGGTGAGGACAACAATAGTATGCTGTGATGCCAATTAGAAACATTTACATGTGTCCAGTGGACATGTGTGCGAAATGGACAGTTATGTATGGGGCATGCTTTTGTGGGGGGAACAGATTGCCCTTTTTTTCTTTTATTTTTAGGTGAGAGTGGGATGTTGGGGAAGGAGAGTAGGTATGATCAGGGAGGATAGGTTGGGTAGGATGACAGACGCATACAGGGGTGGTATATGACATATGTGGGGGTGGACACACCTTGGAAGGAGAGAGGTATTTGGAAGTCACAAGCCCATGAGCCCACCAATGGATACAGTGGGACTGAAGTCCCCACCCATTGGCAGTCACTATGCATCTTCACAGCCCAGAAGGTGGCTGTGCTGGGGGCTGTGTAGGAGGAGCAGGCTCACCCTCTAGTTGTGCCACTCGGCCCTCAAGCTGGCATAGGCGGTCTCAAATCTTCCTGCCAAGCTCCCTACGCACCACGGCCCGGACCGTACCACGGGTGACAGGTTCCTATCCGCTCCCGCTCACAGGGGGGGGGGTTGAGCCCATCCCCTGCTGCAGTTCCTCCCAAAGGTGGTACAGCACCAACGGACGAGGAGGTCCCAGGCTGGACCCCAGATGTGCTAGTGCCCAGTGCCATGACCAGCTGAGGTGGGACAGGTGGGTTCGCTGGGACCGGCCTTCCCATACGAGCTATGTTGCAGTATGTTTAAGGCAGATATGGGTTAGTAATAGTCAACAGCATTCATGATTAGTTATAACAGCATGCATAGGTATTCCCATTACCCAGGGCACCAGATATAACATAGTTGCAGAGCAAGCAGAACACATGCATATATGGGTAAACAGTGGCCATTACAACAACATGCAGGTTTCATTGATGGCAACAGGCCACCAAAATGGGTGTATTTTAACATGGCACATGCATAGAAACAGACGTGAATATTTATAAACCAATAGGACATATGTCCCAACAAAGGGTAGGAGTGTAGACATACCAAATGAGTTGTGTAAAATGGTTATGTTTGCACATATGGTAGGGGTGAGACAGAGAGAGAGAGACTTTAATTAACAACTAATACAGCCTTGTAGTTTTCACAACATTCATAGTCACTGCAGTGGTCTGTCCCTTACATGTATTATTACACTACCCAATGGCATTATATTGGACAGTGGTATGTTTGTAGATTATTATGTATGGGACCTGTGTCTTATGTAAAGACTTGACAAGATGCAGGTGTTAATGCAACATGTTTTGAGACTGCACTCATACACTTTGGGTGAGATGCTGAGATAACAGGTATGTTTGCATGTACATTCTCTGACTATGTACAAGTCTGACTATCAGTTATATGTCATTAACAGCTGCCTACATTTCTTGGATCTTCACACTAATTTGTCAGGGGAACAGGGCAAAAGGCAGGTGATGTGGGCCATTTATCAGGACATACTGGGCAGATTGGAACAGTCGAGGGGTATGAATATGCATACCACTCTCTATTTTAGCATTCTAGCAAAATCTGTACAGTTGTTAAGTGTAAATATGCATATAGCTTTCTCTCTGAACATTCTAACAGACTGTGTGCAGTTGTGTGGAATGATTATGCATACAACTTACTAGCGCTCCTGGGATCCAAAGCCCTGCTGTGTGTGACAAAAGCATTACAGTTAAGATTACTGTACACTATGCTATCAGGCAATTGTTGTGAGGCTTTGCAATGTATTTTGTGTAATATGACTGACCTGTTTGCACTTCCGACATTGTTATACAGCACTTCATACACATTGTATCTGCATACCACAGTGTGGGTAACACTGCTTACTACAACAGTACTATTTAATAACTGCAACAGTACAACAACATATGACTGCAGAGTAAACAGAAGCAATGCATAGGTTACACCTTTATTCACAGCATATTACACTATTCTGTATACGGGTACAACACTTTCTGAGGCTCTTACATTTATTTGTTATGACAGCATGTGCAGGCTATTTACTAACATGCTTCGCAGTGCATCCTTTGCAGCCTAGCATCATAGGCTTGCTGATTCACAGCACGCTCATCTGCAACTGTCAGGGAAATACAGTGATATTTAGCCATACCTATCCATAGTATACACAAGCTAGGCAATTATTAACTATGTAGTGGAAGGAGTACTTACTCAGTTCTGGGGCATTCTGCATCTGCCTTGCTTCCTGGATCCACTGTTCCCCCTCTGCCACTTCAGGTCTGCATGGTGATGTCTGACCTGCTCATCAGTCTGGGGGATACCTGTGGCACTAGTGAGGTCACGGGCGAGACTGTCCCAGGCCTCCATTTTGTATTGCAAGCCCTGGTACTGGCCCTGCAGTATTCTCCTGTCATGGTGCTTTACCAGGAGCCATACCATGAATTTGGACTCCTGGATGCCCCAGCGCTGCGCTCTAAAGTGAGTGCCTTCTCCACTCCAGCCATTCTGCCTGCAGGGGGATGCTACAACCAGTTATAAGGTGTATTCCCACATCTTCAGTTTAAGTAGGGCCAGATTCCCACACTTTTCAGTAATTGGCTGGTTTCGAAAAGGTTAAGCTATGGGCACACATGCTTACTTCAGGTTGGCACTGCCTAAAGAGGTGTACCTGTGGGCATATTGTATTGGCTTCCCTACACATTGCTTACAATTGCTTAGCTGGGCTGTGTGGTGGTCAGCATTGCTTAACTGGTTATCTAGCATTATATTTGACTTTTGTCAATGATGTCTTACTCATTACAGGCTATATATGTGTCTGGTATCCATCATTCATGTGAACATACACTGTATGGGATCCTGGGGACTTCTGAACCTTATTACAGTGACACCTTAACTCTATGTTTACTGCAGTACTCCAGTTCACATATTAATGGTCTGTGGCAGGTTATAGAACATTACACTGTACATAGATTCAGTTCACATATTTGATTTGTTTCCCTGTTGTAAAGATTAGTTTGCTGATACCTCCTTTATATGTATTGCTATTATGGCGTAGTGGTTTATGACTATGACTGTGATGTACAGGGTCCTGCGTTCTAACCTTGCAGAGGCTGGTTCTTTTGTTGCTGGCCAGACACAAGCTGTTTGGTACAGAATGATTAAGGCACTTTAAAGCAGTTGTGAGCAGGTGTGTGTGGGTTTGCATGGAGCTAAGCAATGCTAACCTTCGGTTACAGTTTCTTACACTCAGTTAGCCTCTACATTGCTTCACCAGTGTGATACCCGCATACCGGTGGACAAACAGGCTTATACCCGCTTGCTCCCACACTTGCAAATGCACTGCATTTGGTGTTTGCATCTGACACTCACACCCCTGGGTGAGAGTGAGGACTACAATATTACCTTGTGATGCCTATTACATCAGATTACATGCCTACAGTATCAAGAATGGCTGCCCATTAGGCGTAAGCATGCCATTCGACTGTATGGAATCCGTGGCCTGTCCAGAGTTTGATTCATACTATTGGTGTGTTCCTCTTACAATCCACGCCAGTCTGGCTAATACATGGGAACTGACACCATTCAATACAAACAAGTAATTGGGTTTTGGAACCCACATCCTTCAGCTGAGTCATGCTACTGCATACCTATTATTCTGTCATCTTTCTAAGATTGTAAGTGGAATATGTGCTTTCTGTCCCTATCATACCTCTCAAATGATTGGGGACAAATATCAACTGAATCAGGGACAAGTCATGACAACATCAGGGAGAATCAGGGACACATTTAAAATATTAGTGCTATTAACCTGACACATTGACAGACTCAGAGCATATGAATTAATACACATTTTCTGAGGTAAATGAAGTTTATAACTCTTAATTGTCGTCATTATTAGGGTGGCCACAGTGTTGCAGCGGTTAGCATTGCCACCTCACAGCAATAGGTTCTCTGGTTCGATCTTCGGCTGGGGTGCCTTCTGTGTGGAGTCTGCATGTCCTCCCTGTGGTCACGTGGGTTTCCTCCTGGTGCTCCAGTTTCCTCCCACATCCCAAAGACATGCTGTAGGTGGATTGACACTTTAAATTGGCCATAGGCGTGAGTGCATATGTGTGCCTTCTGTGGAAGGCTGGCAACTCGGCACTGTAAACCTCCACTGCCAGTCATAAGCAGACAGGTGATCCGCTGTGGTGACCCCTAACTGGGAAAATCTGAAAGAAGAAGATTCATTACATGTAATTCACCACCTTTCCTCCTAAAGTCACTAGTTTTAGGAGGGATTAAGTGGGACAGAGTTAGAATTTGAGTCAAAATCAGGGACGTCCCTGGAAATCAGGGACAGTTGAGAGGTATGGTCCCTATTTGTTCCCCCATCAGTTTATGTCCTGTCCAGTGGATTTGCTCTTAGGGGTTGAGAGGTATGGGTGTAAGCTATGCCCATTTTGGAATATTACTTACATCCCCGGGGCGGTCCTAACATGATTGCGTCAGCCAACACCTGCAAGCCTAGGCCCATAATTGCATACCCATAGTTCCCCCACCTGCCCCTCCTCTACAGCACTCATCCTTACTGTGGGTACAGGTGGGGTATAAACACACCACTACACACTGCCAACTTTTCACGTGTCGGGACACATGTCGTATGTTGTGTCGACCAATGGGTTATCAGGCTTGCACAACTTACTGGTCCGTGTACATCTCCAGCCTGGTTTGATGAATCATTACAGGGACTGACTCCAATGATCAGTAATTTTTGGGGTGTCCCACAAGGGACATTGATGTCTTTGTTTCAAAATTAGACCTGGCAGGTCTCTCCAACTGGTAGTATGCTGCCAGTGGTCTGGGAAACAGTGGTGTGATTACTTTTATTGTGTGTCTGTATGTCTCACCAGCCTAGCTGGGGGGGGGGGGTTGATGCTACATGTTACATGTTTGTTGATTGGACCACTCACCCCCATATGCACAGCCTCTGAACATATGTAATTAGTAACTGCTGTATCATATCCTAGTTATATACATGTGTATATGTACAGTCACACACATATATATATATATATATATATATATATATATATATATATATATATATATATATATATATATATATATTTATATGCATTACTATATACAGATATATCTGTATATATATGCATACATGTATATATTTATATATTGCTGTCTATATATATATATATATATATATATATATATATATATATATATATATATTATATATATATCTAACAACATATGGGTCTATAGGTGTCTGCATATGTATATATCTATATGTGGGTCTGTATATGTATTCTGTCTCTGTATGTATACATTTGTACTACGGAGAGGGAGAGGTATATGTCTATGTTGCTATGGGTAGATATACACACACGTACCTCTACATATATACATCTTCATCTGGTTATTCCATTCCTTGCCATGCAGATTACACTTTGCTGAAGTGGGACCTGTAGAGGCTGTGGCTGCTTGTTGGGTGAAGCCTCTGCCCAATGAACACTTTTGCTTACATCCCTGGGGCTGTCCATATAGGCCCACATCAGCCAACACCTGCACAGCTGCACACCTAGACACATAAATAGCTACCCATAATTCCCCCACCTGCACCTCCTCTACAGTACCCATCCTTATTCTGGGTTCTGGTCGGGTCTGAACACACCACTACACGCTGCCCACTCTCCACTTCACGGGACCCATGTCATACATTGTCTTGACCCATGGGTCATCAGGCTTTCCCACCCTTGTATTCTGGGTATGTACACACCCCACCCAAAATGATTGGTGTATCACCTTCCTTTGGTCTTATGTCAATTTTTGGGTTGCTCCACTAGGGACACTCCTGTCTGTGTTCCAAGATTAGATTTCACGGGTGCACTGTGTACCCCCCATAGTTGTATCCTGCCTGTGGTCTGGGGAGCAGTGGACTATTTACATTGTTTGCTGGTTTGTGTGTATGTTTCCTGTGTCCGGCCTGGGGGGAGGTGGAAGGTCATGCTACGTGTTTCATGTTTCTTGCTTGGGCCCCTCACTTCCATTGGCATAGCCTGTGAACATATGTCATTCTTGTGTGCTGTTTCGTATCATAGCTGTATATCTGTGTATATCTACGCACACACAAACACACACACTTATATATATATATATATATATATATATATATATATATATATATATATATATATATATATATATATATATATATATATATATATATATATATATATATATATATATATATATACGTATATGTATATGTCTGCAACTATATATGTGTGTGTGTGTATATATATGTATACACATATATATATATATATATATATATATATATATATATATATATATGTGTGTGTGTGTGTGGTGTCTGTAAAGCAATGCATACCCCGCGCAAACGCACTTACACACGCTTACTGGTGTTTATATATGCTTAAACCTGCTTACTAGTGTCTTATTCATTATGACACTGACACTTCGCTCCAGTTCACTTTTAATTGTTATTTTGCAGGTTATACAGTGGACAGATGTCAAAATATGTTCATATACAGATTACAGATGGAAAATGGAATGTGCTGCAGTGGGATTCAGAACGGGAATGTCTGTTCGTTAGGCGGATGCTCTAACCAATACACTATTGCTGTGCTGCTTCATTTGCATATATACCCATATACCCATGACTCCTAGTTCCCCAAACACCCACCCCAACACCTCACTAACACTGCAGTCATCCATTCTCCAGTTGGATTCATGGTGTATCCACACCACTACACATTGGCCACTCCCTACTCCTGTAGACCCATCCCAGCGGTTGACTCACTCCACGTATCCTCAGAAATCCTAAACTTTTAGTCCACAGACATTGGTGACATGAGCGACCAATAGGACACTATTCGCAATTTTTGGATTGTGCCACATGGGACACGCATGTCTTTATTTCAAGATTAGACTCTATACTTCATTACATCCTTACTCCCGTTAACATGACACTACAATAAATTAATAAGTATGACTATGTGGTAACGCACATTTTACACATGCGAGCTAATTATGTACGAGTTTGGCGTATTTCTTTTACAAATAGACCGGTTTAGTAATTAGCCTTGCCGTAGCAGGCAGATCACAGGAATGATTCCATGTGTGAGAAAGTCCTCACATTTGATTTTTTCAGCACAGCACTGACTTCGGACATTGTACACACTTCTGCATTTTAGCAGTTTCATCCCTTCCGTCTTATGCACAACCTATTATTCTATCTACTGTCAAGGTTTGTAAGGGCAAATTCATGTTATTTATGTCTGCAAATGGAATGAATGTGTTACAGGGAATGTACTTCTACATATAGATGTATGCATGTGTGTATGCATATATATTTATAACAAACTCGCTGACCTCCACAAGGTGGTCCAATTAGGATCAGCCCATCCAACCCTGACACGCCTGGACCAATAATTTCATACCCATAGTTCCTCCACCCCATCCGAGTTCAACATACACGCATACCATCCATTGTCCAGTTGCTATCGCAGCCATGACACACCTCCACACATTGCCGTCTCCCGAGCGTTAGGGGCCCTGCATGTATGTTGTCCCAACCCATGTATTATCAGGATCTCCCACCATTTAGTCCTTGAACATACCTGCCCTTGCTTGTGTATTGGTAGGATGGCCAATCATCCTATCAATTTTTGGGTAGTGCCACCAGGGACTACCCTCTGATTGTAAAGTAGACTTAGCAGATCAACAATGTTACTCCCACTGGTAATATCCTGCCTGTGGTGTGAGTAGCAGTGCTTTGCTCACTCCTGCCCAGCTTGATATGACATAAGCTGACAGCACTATATAATTCTGGAGTTGCTGTTGATTCCCTTCTCATTCCTTTTGTATGCTTTATTGTTACGACGTTCATTCTTCATATATATATATATATATATATATATATATATATATATATATATATATAATATATCTGTACATACTTATATACAGTTCCTATGCTGGGCACTGCTTACACCCACACAAGCGCACTCAGACTTGCTTACTGGTACTTATATATGTTTACTGCTGCTTATTTGTGCTTACACCTGCTTACTAGTGCCTTATTCATTATGACAGTACCACTTTGATTGAATGAAATTTAGTTAAACATCTCATGCGATGCTCAAGTTCACATTTACATGTTATTATGTCAGTTTTACTGAAAAATTACATTCATTCCACATAGAAAATAATATGTGCTATAGTTGGACTCGAACGTGAATGCCTGTTCATTAGGCAGATACTCTAACCACTGCACTATTGATGTTTAAGTTGATTCTGCATGTTTTTCTCTATTTGAATGATTTTTATGTGTAAGCTATGCTTGGTAGAGGGCAGTGACATGCAAACATGCTGCACTTTGCTTACACTTTCGATATTGCAGCAATACAAATGTACAATAGAGACACGGGGAATCTAATTGTGAAAGTTCTAGGGACGGGGCTCAACATTCCACTATGTGTTGTGTGTTTACTACTTTGATTTTATTTCACTGTTCGTGGACACTCTTGTATGCTTAGCATACATTTCGGTATCCACGGACATTGAATTACTGGCTTACTATTAGAGGCAGTCTCCAATAGTAAGCATAGCAGGTTGTGCAACTGCCGGGGCATGTTTACGCCTTTGTACAACACTTGTACACGCCCCCTGCACTCTCACACATTTGAGTGTATGTCGAGGGTGCAGCGGCATGCCCTTATTAATATTGATATGGTGCTGCTGCACCATCTGTAATGAGGATGCTTGGCACAAGGCTAAAACCGTCCTTGCGCCGAGCTTCATGAATCCCGGGGCTTATCTTTACGGGAGTTACACTTCCTGATTTTAACCATGATTTTTTTCCCTTTTAATCTGGGACACTACCAGGGTAGTTTTCTTTGGGGGAGTTAGTTTTTGGGCCTACTTCTGGTAGGTACAGCAGTGTCTGTGCAGCCATTGACATGGTTGTACAGAGTTTCTGTGAATAACTATGCATAGGCAGCTGTGCTTTTTGGATTTGAAGGGGCATTGAATTCTGACTATTCCTTAATAAAAGGTAGTTTGCCTTGAAATATTCCCTAACTGTTACTGGGTTTACTGGGATTACCGTGTTGATTTTGATTTCAAATGAGACAGCTTTATGGTCAGACCTTACCAGGGAGGAAGTGACAGTGGTGGGGGGGGGGGGTGTGTGCAGCATTCTTCTATATTTGTGAGTACGAGGTCCAGTATGTTGGAACATCCACTGGGCATATGGCTAACTGGTTAAGGGTGTTTGTATTTACAAAGTCCAGGAATCTCTGTACCTACAGGGGGGTGCCTTCTGTGCAGAGTCTGCATATCTTCCCTGCATTTGTGTGGGTTTCCTCTGGATGCTCCGGTTTCTTCCCACGTTACAAAGACAATCATCTGGAGCATTTCTCCCCAGGCCTCCACTGAAAATTGGCTCATTCCAAATCAGACTTTCCTGGTAACCAAATGTTAAATAAATAAATAAAATTGGGGATTCCCAGTCTATAGAAGGATAAATAAAGTCCCCCATAAGTAAGGTGTTAGGTTGCATGGCGAGTGTCTCCAATAGGTTTAAGTATGCGCTATGAGTTTCATGGAACATACAGGGTGACCTATAGCTTGCTAGAATATGGGACAGGATTTTATCTGTGGTGACCTGCATGTAGAGAAACTCCAGGGCATCATCCTGTTTAACCAACCTAGCGGTATGCTTGTTACTGATGTATAATTGAGAAGATCCCTCCAACTTTAGTCCCTGTCTGAGCAGTTGCTAGTCTAAAAGTGTGGAAGGCTCTGAAACCTTGCACTGCAGGAGTACTCTCTGCAACTTTAAACCATGTCTTGGTAACTGCAGAGATGTCTGTATTCTCTAGGATGAGGAGGGCTTGGAGGGAGTTTAGCTTTTTGTTTTAGGCTTCTGGCATTGAGCAGCATCACTTTGAGGTTCAGTTGAGTTGATTTTGCTGTGTCACTAGGTTTGTCAATTTGGCATTGCTTAAGAAAGACTCTGTGGGGAAGGATAAAGTTTTAGCCAGTATTTGAAAGCCTAGAGGGGACAGGCGCATACCATCCCTGGTAAAGCAGCATGGTTTGCTCACCATGTCTTCCCATGCTGACAAATATTGGATCCCTTTAAAATGACACCAGAAACTCATCGAGTTGTTAAAATCAATCACCTTTTGTTGGTACTGTGGCATCATTCTTGCCAAAGGTAAAATGCAGCTCAATGCTAGACTCATACCAACCTGAGACACATAGTCATATAATCTAGGGAGGTATGTCTCAGGTCATGTAGACCTATATGGAATTATAATGGTACCTGTGGTGCAGTGACTTTTGTGCATGAGTAATTTGATGGATTCTGGCTCCAGGTAGGCAACTAACCATTATTTTCTCCTTCTTCAGCCTGGTTAGAGGGGAATCAGTATGTCTTACATTGCAGTCCTTTATGACAGGAGTCCTGGGAAGTTGTTTGCTTGCCCTGTGAGATTTGTATTTGGGGCTTCACTGATTGAGACTGTATGCATCTTGTTAGGTGTTGCTTTTATTGAGTGCTTTGGGGTTTGCTGAGGATACTCCTTGCTGATGGATCTTCCAGGAGGTCTTTTTTTGTTTAGTAAGATTGCATTTAAGTGCATTAGAATATGTTGGTCTATGTGTGTGTTGTGTGCTATGTGTTGAGAGTGCTGTGTATGTGAATTTGACAACCTGATGTGTGCGTTTATGCGAGGGTTTAGCCTTCAGTGACATTATGTCTGTAAGCCTCTCATATACTGTATCTGAAGGATTAAGTGGTTGTCAGTAGACGAGACAGTTGCTACATTGTCTGAAGATACCCATATGCACCATGTTGACTGCAGAGAAATTAGGAAATTGCATATCCATGTTGTCCTGTCCCCTAACTGGTGAGCGACAATGGTGTAGCATATGGGAGTTAACAGAAGGCTATTAAGGGTGCTTTTTTGGGAGGGGGTTGGAGGCAGACTAAGCTATAAAATGCTAAATTTAACAGTACTGCCACTCAGTGTGCAACTAGCTGCTCGAAGCTTGTCAGTGTGCAAGGTATTTGCTGTATATTTACTGCTTTAGAAGGTACTGTTTCTTGGGCAGTTCTAAAAGGAAAATATGCTTTTAGATGTTTGTGTCTGTACAGGGCACTGGCACAGTGAGCAGCTCTGTGCAAATTTGCCTTATTTATACCAGCACTGAAAACACAAAAAAAATTGGTATCTTACAGCAAGAGGTTCTCCTGTTCAATTCTCGGCTGAAGTGCCTTCTGTGTGGAGTTTGCACGTCCTCACCGCGGTCGAGTGGCCTCTGAAAGACATGCGTGAATGGGCGTGCCTTTGCTGAAGGTTGGGCGTCAGGCTGGCAACTCAGCACCATAAAAATCGACTGCCAAACATTAGCGGACCGGAGTTCCGCTGTAGCGACCCCTAACCGGGAAAAGCCGAAAAGACAAACAACAACTGAAAACACAAAAAACTGACTACTGAGCCCTCAGGCCAATAAAATTACTACATTTAGAGCCCTTTTGTATGCTTTCCAGCTCAAACAGATCAGGCAAACATCTATTTCCACTATTTGAATAATCCCAGCCCTTCTAATGTAAAAGCACAGTAAACAAGTATCCGAAGTGAAATGCTATCACAACAAACTTAAGGAAAGGCAATAAGTAATTTAAGATGACAGCAATGTACTTTAAACAGCTTATAAATGTGTGATTATTCAATAAAAGTACTTCACTATGTAGTAATGAGCCTAGAGTCACTCAATTGTGCAGAATTTTTAAATGCACTAAAAGCAAGGTAAGCTAATCGATAAGACCTCAGGCCAATAAAATGAATACATGCATGAATCTCTAGTGTGTTTTCCCAACCTAATATGGACCAGGCTACCACCCACTGCCATCAGATGGAAAATCATCTGTCCTCTTGATGTAAAAACACAGAAAAGTGCTTGCTAGAGTAAAAGATATGCTACTTTATCTAACAACTAGCTAGATAATGAATTCAGAGCAAGTAAATCGGGTCTATATTAGAACATCAAAGTTTCAAAACTTCAAATGTTCTAATATCGAACCATATTAAGCAAACGCTGAAAATATCGAAGCTACAGAAAACCAAATTTTTTCCCTAGGGAAAGAATTCGGTTGTCCATTTCTGTTGCTTCGGTATTTTCAGCGCTGTGGTGGAAAGTTACGGGTCGTGTTCAGGTAAGTGTGTGATTGAGCGTGGGTTAGGTTAGTTAGGGTTAGGGTACAGGTTAGGTATGTGTGCGATTGTGTGGACGTGAGGGTTAGGGCGGGTTAGGTGAGTTAGGGTTAGGGCGTGGGTTAGGTATGTGTGCGATTGTATGGACATGAGGGTTAGGGCGGGTTAGGTGAGTTAGGGTTAGGGCACGGGTCAGGTAAGTGTGCGATTGTGTGGACATGAGGGTTAGGGCGGGGTAGGTGAGTTAGGGTTAGGGTGCGGGTGAGGTTAGTGTGCGATAGTGACGGACCTTAGGGTTAGGGTTCGGGTTAAGGTAAGTGGATAATTAGTGGTGTATGTATAGTTTAGTGTAGGGTTAGGTGTAAGATTTTAGGTGTATGTGTGTGGATTGCTGTTTGTTTGGTGTGCTTGTGTTGTATGTATGCGTTTTGGAAGAGCAAATTTTTTCCCTAGGGAAAAAATTCGCTGTTCTGTATGTTCGATGATTTCAACTTTCATTGAATAGGGTTCGAAATTAAAACATTCGAAGTTTTGAAACTTTGTTGTTCTAATATAGACCCAGTAAATCAGTAGAACAGACAATGAGATGCAAAATGCACTTTTTTTTTCAAAATAAAGAAAGGCAAATAAAGAATTCAAGATATCAACAGCAGTGTAGAAAGGGAGGAGCTTTTAATTTACAGTAAGAGTGGGCAGCTTAAAAAATCATCAAGTGTAAAAAGTAAATCAAGGAAGAGGAAGGTGGGTGGGAAAATAGCAAGCAGGGAGTTACCAACAGTGCTTGTAGTTTTTGCAGGCCTTGAGTCTTATCAGAAAAGTCAGGACTATAGATAGACTCTGTGTATTTAAGTGTCACTCAAGAAACATATTAACCAATGGAAAAAAAGAATGTGAAATGTACAGCCTGGATAATGTGTGTCTATCAGCCACATAGAACAAAAACACCAGGCCAAGCAGATTTCTCAAAACAAAAAACAAAATGGAACAGGTAAAGCAGAAAGCAACTGTACCAGTTTAAGCAGCACACAGATGCAAAGACATTACTTTCCTCACTGGCAGGGAGTCACCAACAGTGCTTTGTTTTTTGCATGCCATGAATTTTATCTCAAAAACCATACAGACTATAGATATAGTGTCAGCAGCCTTTTTGTTTAGAATTGTGCTTATACATAATGAAATAAATTACTTTCTGAGTGCTTACTTATTAAGTATATACAGAAATATGAAAATGATGCATGTTTGCATAATTATATACAATAACAACTTCACTCAATCTGTACAACTTACCATGCAAATATCAATAATATTTCAAGTGTTAGATAATGTTATACGACAGTTTATAAGTCAGTTGGGTTTAGAAATATTAAAGTACAGACAGGAATATGGCATAACTCCATAATTACTAGCAAGCAGCTAAAATATCTCCAGCACACTACATTATACATGGACACATACATTGTGGTTTTCTGTCATCCACAGTGACCTTTCACATTATGCCCTGCTGTTAATTGTAATTCACTCAATTATGAACATAAACAGTGAAGAATATCTCCACTGCAGGGCATCATAGACTAACAATGAGTGTCATTTTGTTACTTATGCCTTACCTTTCCTTGCGCTGTCGATTAGTAAATGGTAATTTAATTAGTTAAGCTAGTCTCAAAAATGTCAAGAGGCCATAAGGAGCTCTGGTTGTTATAAGGAAGGAACTATACAATAAAAACACACTATAGGTGTAATGAGTTGATAAGTAAGCACTCTGAGAATTAGTTTGTTTTATAAATATGACCCAAACATAAATAACGATAAATTCTCTAATCTTTTGTAAAACAGTTACAAATGAAGACATACAAATAATATAAGTTAAACACAAAGTGAAGTGCATTAAGATAACCTTATTTTTGATAAATATTTTAAGACAAAAAATGAAACATTATGAAAAAGAGTTTTATTCTTGCTATGATCCTGCTTGTACAGATTCTGAAATATATGTCATATAGAGATACAGCCATGAATAATTCAAATTAATAAAATCAGTCTTTTCCCAGTTATATGTGCAGGCACACAATGAGTAGAAAGCTGTCTTTTAAAGTGTTATTTGTAAGAATTGAAAGTACAAATGGAAATTGTCTCGGTGTAACATCAGTGTTGCTGGCTCTAGACAACCAGGTTATTTCTATGCCATTTCCATCTATTTAAACTAAATACCACTGTAGTCACTGAGTACCTAAGTGATAAAGCTGCACTATGTGGAGAGGTGCATATTAATCTCATGTTATATGAACTCTTCTGCTGAGATTGACAGTTGGGCAGACTTTATTCTAAATAGATGAGATGGCAACAAAGCACTTAACCAAATGTATTTGTGGACAAGGAAGGTCATTTAGGAAGTGAGGGGAAGATTGAAAGTAAAAGCAGTACGCAGGATCAGAAATCTCTTTTATATAAGAGATGATAATCACATATTACCAAAGAAGACATGGATATACATCAGCACAGTTAGTATAGCATCACTTCTCAATCATCTTTGTTAACACTACTGCAACCTTGCATAAAACAGCACCAAATTGTTAAGGTGATTCAGAAGGTGTGCATAACTCCCTCTACATCTGTCTCGCATCCCCTCCTTCGCTAAAACCACAAATGTTTGATGATCTTCAGTGCCAGGAGCTTCTACAGATTTTGTCTTGCTTCTTCACTTCTCCCAGCAGCCTGCTGTTCTCCCCACAAAAGATTTAATCCCATGAGGAAAGCAGTAGTGAAATGCGTTTTCTCCAAAGCATAGTATCTGCCTCTACCTCTAAGTTACTGGCACAATAAATGGAGATGTTCATCGTATCAATCACTGCTACAGTAGCCTTAGCTATATGGGTTAGATCCTGCCAAGGATATAAAAGCTGGCAACCTTCCCAAGCTTCATACACCAAAACTGTTAGGCAGTTCAAGCTGAGCTAACTTAAAAACAAGTTTGGTGCGTGAAGCCCTTCATATCTTTACTGGCACCAAAGAGTACACTTGCCTGAGGCTTTTGAGGATTGACGGTTGGCTTGTGTTTTCTTTGCTGGGGAGATAAGTTCCCTTTGGGGAAAAACTTACATTTTCTTCCTTTTGTTGATGTTTTATTACTTTCCTCTTCAGGAAACTTATCTTAAAGCTCGGAGTGTTGTGTTTTATGGGATTGTCTCAAGACTGTAATGAGCTTTTAAACAGAGCACTCATTTTTTTCTGTCTTTGTAAAATGGTGTAAAGTAATTGAAAACATTTTTTTCTGAGGAATAATTATGTTTATTTTACTTTTGTGGGGCTGGTATAGTGTTTTAAAGTGCTTTTTTCTGTGTTTTTCTGTCAAAAAAGCAACATTTGTAAACTGGTAGTGTTTACCAACAATTGCTGGCTTCAGGTTCTACCTCTAACAAATAGTGGTACTGTAAATGGAAATATGCAAACGTGCTTAATTTGTGCTACTACTGTTACCATTAGCTTTTGCAGTATATGATGCATTCCTTACCACAAATCCAATATATATATGATGGCAGATTTATTCTATAGTCTCACAGTACCTGCACACTATCACTGCTAGCTGTCCTCCACCAGGTGGAAGTAATTTAGGATTTACAGAGTTTTTCCTTCTCTGTGAGAGATCAGGAAAGCAGATAATTGTTTCTGTCTGACCTGGCTCACATAGAGAAAATGCTGTTCATTTCCAAATGGTTAATTGGCTTACTCAGTGTTAAAGTGCTTTAGATAAATCATGCATCTGACTTTTCATTTGACTTCCTATTTGGTTTCACAGATCACCATGAAAACAGGAATTTGTTTCTAATGAGCTCACCCAACTAAATGAACAAAACTAACAATAAAAATACTGAGAAGCATAAACTTCACAATATAGAATCCAGTAAAAGATGGTTCCTGCCTACCCCTCTCTTTGTGTGCACAAACATACATACACACACATGAATTTGTGTGTGTGTGTGTGTGTGTGTGTGTGTGTGTGTGTGTGTGTGTGTGTGTGTGTGTGTGTGTGTGTGTGTGTGTTTGTGAACATATGTTAGGGTGTTCACTTAATAGATATTACCACAACATGCAGGATGTTCTAAAACACATCCCAGTGTCTTATAAGACTGAATGCGGATGTGTAATAATATCTCATTACTCAACCCACCATGTAATACTGCACTTATAATATAGTAGTATTTTTTATTATGAATCTTTTATTTTAAGTTCTGCACTGAATACATTTTATACTCCACTGTTTAGCCATCGTAGTTGAGCCTACGGAATGCACTGCCCACTGTGGGGAGGTGTTTGTTAAGAGTTGCCTTTAAGAGAGGCTGTAACATGGCAGAAAAATACAGAGCAGGTAGGCTAAACAAAATGAGGCAAGGCCTGATAGCAATCAAAGAGGGATGGGTAAATCTTGCGGTACATAATAGTCAATATTTAGGGAAGCTTTCATTTTCCTGATTCCTATATCAGAAGAGGATTGCATTCTGAAGGAAAAGAGTATCTCTGCAATTTGATGTCTGGAAAGTGTCCCTAAAGTTTGAACAGGGAAAGGAATAACTTAGAAAATTACTTACTCATCTCACCCTCTATAAAGGAATTCTGCAGCTGTGAACGAACTGGGGTTTTATTTCTGTTATTCCTTAGTTTTGCTGCAATAAAATCTTTTTTTTTTGTTATCTCTGTAAATACCTCTGTAAATAAACTTTGCCTAACAACTGAGAAAGCTATTTGCATAACAGGTTTTATGTAAGCACTAAAGAATGTTATTATACCACCCTATAGACACACACACACACACACACACACACACACACACACACACACACACACACACACACACACACACACACACACACACCAGATTTAAAATGCATTTGTCTCTTTTGTTGGCCTTTTTTAGCACATGTGCTGAATTAAACCTCTATTCAAGTACATCATAAACCTCACAGAAGCACCTTCAAAATTCAGACTGCAAAGGAATCAGACATATCATTTAAAAATTAAAATAAAATGCAAGGAAAAATAGAAAATGTCAACAATGGCAAAATCTAAATCACCAGATTATCAACGCTTAAAGTACTAGTTTCATCATCTTCCTCATTTGATCCAAAATACCCAGGCAGATCAATCATTTTCTGTTCTGATGTAGTTAGACCAAATGTACTGTTGTCATAAAACCCATAGTCTGGATCCAAAGGGAGACTCTTACACCTTTCCTGTCTGTAGTGTGTTGGGCTTAAACCTCTGTTCTTCTGATATCTAGACTTAACCATGGTTTTGCTATTTGGTGAAGGTCCTCTTTGGCTTTTGTTCACATCCACATTTTGGGACCTTACTTGTTTCACTGGAAGATGACGATGGTGATGTCGGTGATGGCTAACTAAGTCAGGCTTACCACATGGTGGGCACTTTTGGTCAGATTTTGTGCAGTAACCAGATTCTTCACAAGCCAGGACACCACAGTTCCATGATGGAAGTTTCTGAGTCCCTGGATCACCAGTTCTAGATTTTGGTCTCAGTCCTCTGTCAATAGACTGATCTGTCCCTTTAATTCTTGTATCATACCCAGGTTTTTGTGTGGGAGTTATTGTGGACATACTCCTTTCTCGATACGGCCTTATTTGTTTACTTCCAGTAAAGCTAGCAGTCCTTCTAAAATTGGGATTCCTGTAATAAAGTCTGTCAGTAGTTTCTCCTCTGCAGTCTAGATTTTTCAAGTTTACCGGCCTTCCTATCGGAAGACTGGAGCTCACTGTTAAAGGATGAGGTGAAAGAGGAAAATCTGCCCTTGGGGTAGATCTTTCAATATGAAAATTTGGTGATGTGATTATCTGGTCCAAAAAAGGAGGTTTAACTTGGAATGGAGTCATTCTGTTAGCCTCTTGACCATTTGAATCCTGGAGATGTAGTTTGCAAGCCTCAACAACAGTGTCATTTAAAGGATTCTGTGAGACATGGTACACTTTGGTCGCTTCAGTAAGCCCTTTTATTTTCATTTCTTTCAGCTGTTGCTGGGCAAGACGATATCCATATATAGGAGGAAGTACTTTCTGACCAGGGATTTGAAAGCTATCATTGATGAGTATTTCTTGTTCTTGTTCATGAGAAGCATTAAGGCTTCTTTTGTTGGAAACAGGCATTCTCTCTCCTGAAATGACTGGTGTTGCCTCAATATTTTCAGAAAAGCTTTCCTGTTGTTGGGTGAGCTGATAAATGTTTTCTTCATCAGAGTTTTTTCTCAGACTTGGTGAGTGGATTGATACATGTCTAACTGCACTGCTGCACTTCTGGACATGACATAGTTTTCTCCAGACCGTGAAAAGAACAGTGGCAAAAATTATAAACAAGCACAATGAAATGCCAGCTACTGTAACAATGTTGCTTACATTCTGATTCTCTTCAGTTTCAGGAAATGGCTTTGTAGTGGGGCTTGTTGTTGCTAAACACAAAAATAAATATATTTAAACAGTATTCATCAAAAACAAAAACAGCAAATTGTATTAGTTAATATGTGTTGTAATATATCAATATAAACTGAGGACAGAGGAAGTCAACCACTGCTTCAGATTCTGGTCTTTCAAATGTCACATTCAAATTCTGTGACCCACACCCACACAAACAACAAACACATGCGCATACATACAAACACACATATGGATGCATGCTTGCGTATATACACACACACACACACACACACACACACACACACACACACACACACACACACACATTTGTGTGTAGAAATGTATAACATACATTATATATATGCACATATACAATATGACACAAGAATGACACACACCAGCAAAAGCACTCTCATCAAATTTTCTTAAATGAACATTAATCCAACCATCACTCTTAAGAGTTGAGTAAAACTCTACCAAATGTTCCTTACAAAACTTTAAGCAAATCAAACTTAGTAGAGTACAACTACCTAAACCTAGCACAACCTATTCTGGTGATTTACACATTGCCTAATCACTAGAACAAGGTTTAATGTGTTGTCCTGCAAGTCAGAGGTGTAGCTAGGGTGGGACAAGAGGGGCACAAAGTTTTGGGAGGGCCTGACTGGCTATCCTATTTTGTTTTTTTTTTTTGTTTTTTTTTTTGCTCCTCACTTGAAGAGCTACCTGAGGGGGGGGCATGGAGATAACTGTAATAAAAGTAGAGGGAACTGCTTTTTGTATTTTATTTATTTATTTATTGGTGAGCATGGATGTAATATAATGTGGCCATCAGGTTATTACAGTGAATTGTCTTGTGTGTGTGTGTGTGTGTGTGTGTGTGTGTGTGTGTGTGTGTGTGTGTGTTTATTTTTTGCTCTAAATTCAACACTCATAACCCAATCATTACAATGTAGTGATCAGGTTATTACAGGGAAGTACTTTTTTTGTTCTTCAATGGAAGAATTAGCTGGCGGGGGGGGGGTCATTGATGTAACTGTAATAATCCAATTACTAGACTGCAGTGATCGGGATATTACAGGGAAGTGTTTATTTGTTTATTTATTTATTTATTTATTGCTTGTCAGTTTAAGGGTTACCCGGGGTGGGGTGCTGCCTTTTGTTATCAGCGCAAGGCATTGACTGAGCCAATTATGCCTCTACTGCAGGTGCAGAATTCCTGTTCTTCTCAGATTACTGCAACTTAAAATAACTCATTCCAGTGATTTACACACTGCTAAAGTATGAGAATGAGCTGTAACATGGGTCCTGCATTGGGGCAATTCCTGTTCTCCCTCTCAAATTAGCAAAATATAAAACAATTCATTCTTTTAAAGTGCATGTCACTGAATCACTGAACAGACTTTAACATGAATCCTGCAGATGTAGCAACACCCATTCTACCACTACCAGCACTAACAAGTATCTGCCAGCGCAACTTTGGCAGCACTTACTGTTGACCATTTCAGCACTCAATATGCACATTTAACCAAACTACCTTTGACAGACTTGAGTGAACCATTCATATACATATACATATAAATATGTTTGTGAGTCTATATGCATGTGTGTAGATATAGATATAGATATACAGTGGATATAAAATGTGTACACACCCCTGTTAAAATGCCAGGTTTTTGTGATATAAAAAAATGAGACCACAATAAATCATTTTAAAACTTTTCCCACCTTTAATGTAACCTATAACCTGTACAATTCAATTGAAAAACAAAGAAATCTGTTAGGAGAAAAATATAAAAAATAAAAAACGTACAATAAACTGATTGCATAAGTGTGCACACCTATAAACCAATACTTTTTTGAAGCACCTTTTAATTTAATTACATCATTCAGTCTTCTTGGGTAGGATTCTGTCAGCATGGCGCATCTTAAATTGGCAATATTGGCCCACTCTTCCTTGCAAAAGTGCTCCAAATCTGTCAGATTGAGAGGACATCTCTTGTGCAAAGCCCTCTTCAGGTCACCCCACAGATTTTCTATTGGATTTAGGTCTGGGCTCTGGCTGGACCATTCCAAAACTTTAATTTTCTTCTGGTCAAGCCATTCTTTTGTTGATTTGGATGTATGCTTGGGGTCATTGTTATATTGAAAGGTGAAATTCCTCTTCATCTTCAGCTTTCTAGCAGACACCTGAAGGTTTTGGACTGGCCAAAAGTGACTGGTATTTGTAACTGTTCATAATTCCCTCCACCTTGACTAAAGCCCCAGTTCCAGCTGAAGAAAAGCAAACCCAAGGCATGACACTTCCATCACCATGCTTCACAGTGGGGTTGGTGTTCTTTTGGTGATACGAAGTACTGTTTTTGCGCCAAACGTACTTTTTGGAATTGTGGCCAAAAAGTTCAACTTTGGTCACATTACACCATAACACATTTTCCCATATGCCTTTGGGAGATTTGATATATTGTTTTGCAAATTTTAGCTGGGCCTGGATGTTTTTCTGTGTAAGAAAATGTTTCTATCTTGCAACCACACCCCATAGTCCAGAGATATGGAGAATACGTGAGATTGTTGTCACATGTAGTACACAACTAGTACTTGCCAAAATTTCCTGCAGCTCCTTTAGTATTGCTGTAGGTCTCTTGGCAGCCTCCCTGATCAATTATTGTCTTGTCTTTTCATATATTTTGGAGGGATGTCCAGTTCTTTGCAATACCACTGTTGTCCCATAATTTCTCCACTTTTTGATGACTGTCTTCACTATGTTTCATGGTATATCCAATGCTGTGGAAGTATTTTTGTATCCTTCTCCTGACTGATACCTTTCAACAATGAGATCCCTTTGATGCTTTGTAACTTCTTTGTGAACCATGGCTTTTGCTGTAGCAGGCAACTGAGTAAATATCAAAAAATTCCTACTAGCACAGCTAAACTTTATTTGGGGTTAATCAGAGTCTCTTTAATTGATGGCAGGTGTGTACCCAAGAAGACTGAATACTGTAATTAAATCAAAAGGTGCTTCAACAAAGTATTAGTTTAAGGGTATGCAAACTTATGCAACCAGTGTATTGTATGTTTTTTACTTTTTATATTTTTTCCCCTAACAGATTTGTTTGTTTTTCAATTGAATTGTATAGGTGATAGGATACATTAAAAGTTTTGAAATTATTTTTTGTGATCTCATTTTTTTATATCGCAAAAACTTGGCATTTTAACAGGGGTATGTACACCTTTTATATCCACTGTAGACATGGGTGGAGTACCTTTCTTCACTGTGGATTTACAATTATGAGTGAAAAGGCTGGTACAGCTAATTGAAAATTGCCGGCTTTTTGAATATGAGATTGAGATGCAGTGGTGATCATGGCATATGCCCTTTCATCACTAGAATGAAATACTGGAGTTGTTATATAAAATTAGAATGGGCTGGAGGGTGCAGCCTGTAATGTGAGTGGTGCAGGGGGGCTTGCCTAATGCAAAAAAATCTGCTTTTAACATTTTTTTCAATCCTTTGTGGATTGATGTTTGTCTTGGTCAACCATTAGCTGTTGATCATTTGTGGATCGATATTGAGCGTTTTTGATGAAAGGTTATGCTTATATATATATATATATATATATATATATATATATATATATATATATATATATATATATATATATATATATATATATATATATATATATATATGGATCTAGGTTGATTCACTGAAACCTTATTTAACTGAAACTCATTTTGCTGAATCTCATTTCACTGAAAGAAAGTAGTGTTGGGCAAATAAATTGTATATACCCTTCTCCCCACTGTAGTGCGACCATGGAGTTAGTATATATAGTTAGGGGGTGCCCCCCACATTGGGGGGTGCAGACCCCACCTACTTTTGGTTTTATATTGTTAACTTTCAATGAAATGAGATTCCTAAATATAATAGCGAAGTAGGTGGAGGGCTTCGCCCCCACACCCCCAATGTGGGGAGCTATGCCACCCACCCCTCTAACTATATATTTATTTATTTATTTTACATTTTTTAACCGGGAAAATCCAGCTGGACCAGGTCCATTTTCAGTGGAGGCCCAGGGAGAAAAGCTCCACAATTAAGAAGACATGTATACAATTACAGATATACATACATTTATACAATTTGAGATATTCATACAAAAACAGGTAGTAGTGAAAATGTATTTACAAGTAGAGTTATTCTTACTTTGTTAACTATAGTTAAACTTGCAGCGCAAGACTAAGATGCAGTTTTGAGAAATAGTACAAGAGTTCAGTGAAAGGGTTTAGACATATATTTTTCAGAGTTTGGCTTCCAGTGGTTACCTGGATTTTGCAGGACAAAAGGTACAGTTTGAGAGAGTTTTACAAAGGTAGTAAGAACTGCTTACAGATGTAGTAAGTACGTATAGAAGGGAGCAAAAGAACACTATGATATGTGATGAGTCAGTGTGTCAATGTGCATAGATATAGTGTGGTATTTAGACTGGAGTAGATTGATAGATCAATGTGCATAGATATAGTGTGATATTTAGACTGGAGTAGATTGATAGATCAATGTGCATAGATATAGTGTGATATTTAGACTGGAGTAGATTGATAGAAGATAGAAGAAAGTATAGGGATTGTCATGTGATACATGGGCAAATCCAAGTTGTCCTGAGATGAGATTTGAGTGATTGAAGTTTGCATTTGTTGTTGTGGAGGTTATATTGGTGGGGAGATTGTTACATTTTTTGGCTATGATGTGGGAATATAGGGCTTTTCCTGCAGTGTTGTTAGCAGTAGTAACACTGAGTAGGGGTTTATTGGAAGATCATAGAGGGCGACTGGAAGAGTGGGAGGTTATTAGGTTACTGAGGGCTGGAGTTTTGTCTGGGTGGTTTCTGATGTTAAAGGCATAGGTGAGTTGTTGGTAAGATAGTAGGTTAGGAAATTCCAGCCATTGAATTTCTTTTAGCACTTGGAAGTGATGTGTTCTAAAGGGGGAATTATTGGCATATTTAGCTATTTTGTTGCAACATGCTTCTAAATTGTCCAGATCTGATTTTTTAGTGTGGGTTAGGATAGGTGCGGCATAAGTAAGTGTCGATAGGAGGTGTGTTTGAGCTAAAGTGATTCGTGCCTTTTCTGTGAGATAGTTTTTGTGCCTGTATAGGGTTCCCATTTTCTTATGGACCTTTTGAATAGTTTGTGCTTTGTGAAGATCAAATGCTAGGTTATTGTCTATTTCAACTCCTAGGAGTTTTGTGTGAGTGGATGGAGAGATGATAGTGCCATTCCTAGATGAGATGGAGAAAGTGGCAGGGAGGATTTAGTTTTATTAGGTGTGAACAGCAGAAGTTTGGTTTTGTTAGGGTTAAGTATAAGTTGGATGTTGGCGATCCAATTTTCAATAGCAGAGAAAGATTCCTGGGCTAGTTGTTGGAGGGTATTGACAGATGGGGCTGCACAGATGAGAGTGGAATCATCTACATACTGAATTAGTGAGGATTGCTTAGAGGAGGTATATAGATTGTTTGTAAAAATTGTGAAAAGTAGTGGGCCAAGTATAGAGACTTGAGGTACCCCTACTGAGCTGGGGAGAGGAGGGGATAGCTCATTATTCCATTGTACAGATTGTTGTCTGTTTGATAGGTAGCTATTGAACCAGGAGATGGCAGATGAAGTAAAGGATAGAGAATGAAGGCTGTCCAGTAATTTAGGGTGTGAGACCATGTCAAATGCTTTTGAGAGGTCTAAGAAGGTAGCAGATACATAGTTGTTGTTTCTATGTTGGTTAACCAGGTTGGTGAATGAGAGAAGATCAGAGGTTGTACTATGGTGTGGGCGGAAACCATGTTGGGTGGATGAGAGAAGTTTGTTGGTGTCTAGGAATTGCATAACTTGAGAGTGTATACATTTCTCAAGGAGCTTAGATAATGGGGGAATAATAGCTACTGGCCTGTAGTTGGAAAAATCGTAAGATTTGCCTCCTTTGTGTAGAGGTATAATGTAAGACATTTTCCATATTTGTGGTACATAGGCTTCCTGAATGGACCTGTTAATTAGGACTGATACTGGATAAGCAAGAGAGTCAGCTGCCATTCTTAGGAAGTTAGTGGGTATACTGTCAGCAGTTAGTGTGGTAGGCTTTAGTTTGTGGAGTAGGTTTCTAATTTTTGATGTAGGGACTGAAGAGAAGGAGAAGGATGGTTGGTTGGTAGTATTGTCAGGAGTGTTTGTAGTGCTTGTGTGAGATGAGGTGTTGGTATTTGTTAGCTGGTTGGATAGAGTTTGTATTGAGTTTATGAAGTGAGAGTTAAGCTGGGAGGCAATATCTTTGCTGTTAGTATATGGGAAGATGGGGGTGGGGGTAGCAATTTTTCCAGGTTTTAGGAGTGAGTTGATAGAATGCCAAAACTTTTGGGAGTTGTTTGTGTGTTTGTTTTGAAGGCCTAGGAAGTAGTTTTGCTTGTCCTGTTGTGTTTGTATTTTGGCTAGGTTTCTAAGTTGTTTGTACTTTTCTTTGGTTTGTTCAGAGTTGTCTTGTTTCCATTGCTTCCAGGTCTTGTCTCTGGTTTTAAGGAGGGCTCTTGTGTCCCGAGTTAGCCATGGTGCATAATTTACTTTGATTTTTTTCTTTCTTAAAGGTGCTATGGAATTTAGAACTGAAATAAATATATTATTAAAGTATTCTACTGCGTGATCTAGGTGTAGTTTTTTTAGGGGGAGCCAGTTACATTGGTGGAGGATGTTGTTTAGTATATCTGGGGTTAAGTTACGATCATCCCTGATGTTTTATAGGTTATGGGTTTGAGGATTTTGGTTTGTTTCCTGAGGAGGAAAGTAGGGAGATGGTCACTGAGTATGTCAGTTAGGGATCCTACATGATAGTGATGTTTGGGGGTATTTACTAATGTCCAGTCAATAGTCATTTGTTTGTGGGGTTTTTTTATCTATTCTGGTGGGGTGTTGAATTATTTGTGTGAAGTTGGAGAGGTTAATACTTTTGGTAGGGTTTTTGGAGCTGAAACATTGCCAGTCGGTATTGAGGTCACCTAGGAAAATTGTTTCCTGAGGGCAATTTTGATTCAACCAATAAAGGATTTCTTCTATGGTTGGGGAGTTATTTCCAGGAGGAATGTAGCAACAAAGGATGTTAATTTTCTTCTCATTGTTTATTGATAGAATAGAGCCTATGGTTTCAGCATTTTGAAATGATGGTAGAGGGGTTTGAAATGGTTGGAGGTTTATTTCATTTTTAAATAGAATTGCGACTCCACCACCCTTCCTATTTGTTCTATCTTTTCTTAGGATGTTGTAACCTGGTGGTAGAATCTCATCACTAGTGATATATGGTTTAAGCCATGTTTCAGTAATGGTTATGATGTCAGGGGAGTAGTGAGAAATAAAAGCATGTAGGTCTACTTGTTTATTTGAAATACTTCTTATGTTGATGTTCATTATTAGAAGATCAGATTGAGCTCTATTTGGAAGGTTAGTAAAGGAGGGCCCTGGATTTGGGTGTATGTCACCAGCTATGAGGAGTCTTTTACTAAGATTATGTATGTGTTTGATAACATAGGTTAGGTTTGAGAATGATATGTATACTGATTTCCTATTGATAGTAGTAGGTAGATGGGTGTTGGACGTGTGTGGCATAATATTTGTGGAAAATAATGTTGGACAGACTGTAAAGCATATGTGGGAGGTGATGTGTCTTATGGTATGTGTAGTATGGAATGAGGTGGTGTCTAAGGGTAGGTTTGTATGGCTGTATTATAGGAAAGGGATGTCAGGGCTAGTAGGAGTAAGGGTAGCAGGACTTGCATTATGTTTTATTGGAAGCTTTTAGTATTGTTATTTGATAAAGGGGTTGAGGTGGGGTGAGTGAGTACAGGTATGGGTGTGATGTTAGAGTAGGAGGAGCTATGAATTAGTTATGGATGGTGATTGGAGTAGGAACAAAGTCAGGTGAGTAGGGTGATGTATAAGTTTAGGCTTAGTGGGGGTGGTTGGGATTTGGGGGTAGGGTAGGGAAGCGGAGTGAGCCTGAAGGGCGAACGGAGTGGGTACAGATCCCCCAGCAGTGGTGAGCACCAAAAAAAGTATCAGTGAGTGTAGGTGGGGGCTGAACACTGATAGTGGTGCTAAGACTGCTAGAGTCTCTAGTTAAACTAAGTAAAATAGGTTGTAAAAGCTGATTACAGCAGGTAGATGTAGATGTTTTGGTACTATCCCTCCTAAAGGGTTGTTAGTCCTGGAGGAGGGCCCCTTTAGGAGGGATAGTACCAAAACTACTCTTATTAGGATATAATGGGTACTAGCTAGTCAGGGAGTGATTTTGTGGGGGTTGCTGCCATCTAGTGGGGAAAATGGGGTAATCCCGGTGAGTGTGCACGCTGTCGGGGCTCAATTGCAAAACTCCAAAGAGCAGATAGGGAAACCAACTGTCTTTGTAAAAAAGGTAGTTTCTGGAGCTTACATGCACTTACTTTTAGAGCAGGATTCAGGGAGGTCAGTTCCACTGTAGTCCTTATACACCGGGCGGAATGCTTTTGTGGGAGGGAGTTTTAGACAGAGCTAGCTGAAAGATAAAAAAAGAGGGTAGCGTTAGAGATAGAGAGCAGAAGTAGTGGGGTAACAACGTGGAATGTGAGGGTAATTACATGTGGGCAAGTAAGAGTGGTGAGTAGGGTGTAGAAGTTGATGTAAATACACAGAATGAGAGCAAATAGGTAGTTGAGATGGTGTGTGCAGAAGGTTAGGTAACAGAGTTGCAAAGGGTGTGATCAGTAGCATTACTTCGCAGTTGCAGAGGGAGACATATCGCAATACATTCTTATGACACAGTTCTAGTTTTTAGCATAACACAGTTCAAAGTTAATCAATGTGTAAGGCCTGGTATATTTGCAGATGTTACTATTTCAAAATAAAAGCCGTTTTAGATGTCTTACTGCAGACTAAAACTTGCCGTTTTCCCATCTATTAATAACACTAGGCAGATGGCAATTTGAACCCTGTAAGCCCTGATGTAATTGTACAGCCATTAATATTACCAAACGTTAAATGCCATTCGAGATATCTTGCAACAGGTTGTAAAGCCGTTTTTCAATTTAGCAACAGCACTATTCTGCTAGCAATGTATACCCTGTTAGCCCTGTTGTATCTTTTCAGAAATATAATATCACCAAAGCTAAAAGCTGTTTCTGGTAGCTTGCTGAAAACGGAGAAGCCGTTTTCCCACCTAATAACAAGACTAGGCAGCTGACAATGTATACCCTGTATGCCCTGGTATGACTATGCAGCAGTTAGCATTTTCAAATATAAAAGCCGTACTGGATAGCTTAGTACAAACTGTAAAAGCCGTTTTCCTGCTGAAATGGCATAGTACAGACTGTAAAAGCCATTTTCCCACTGAAATAACAGCACTAGGCAACTAGCAACGTAAAATCCTGTAAGGTCTGTTGTTTTTTACTGAAATTAATAGAATCAGAATTACAAGCCATTTCTGATGCCTTACTGCTGACGGAGAAGCCGTTTTCCCACTTAATGGCAGCACTAGGCAGCTAGCAGTGTACACACTATACGCCTATTATTTCCTTACAGAAGGCAATAGTTTCATAGCTAACAGACTTTCGTGGTACCTTACTGCAGATGGATGAGCCGTACTTCCCGCCTAATAACAACACTAGGCAACTAGCAAAGGAAACCCTGCAAGCCCTATTGTATTTACCCTTTAGTTTGTATTGTAAATGCTAAAATAACATGTTCCTAACGTTCAGACTAGCCAATCAGTATGACAACCCTTTTGACCGATAACAGGAGATTACACAGTTATAAGGATAAAAGCCATTTATAGACCTTCCATAGTACTTAGGATAATAGCGTAACCGTGAAACAGCCAAAATATGTCTGTTCATACAACAAACAAGTAGTTCTATCCACTTATATTACAAAAACTATGCAGCTAGCAATTATATTCTCTTTCTAAAAGTGGCAGACGGTTTGTAGACAGACCATGAATGGAACAGTTACAGAAATAGCATGTGCAGTCATAAAAATACAGACATTATAACAGGGTGCATAATACATATGTAGCAACACCTTCCAAGTTTAACAGATCAAGCAAGTAGTTAATAGAGCACCTTACCAGCATGCAAACAACACATTTGGGAGTGCAGTCCTTCCTAGTTCAATTTTGCCTTTAGGGAAGGATGCCGCAGGCTAAAATCTGTATTTGTTGTACAGGTAGGAGGGAATGGGAGGGGATCTAGGCTAGGATTGCATGATAGTACACAGGGAGAGGAGATTGTGGATGTGACAGGGAGAGTGACCTGGGAAGTATGGAAAGGAGTGCCCACCCCCTAGCAGAGGTGAGCGCCAAAAAAAAGTATCGGTGAGTGTAGGTGGGGGCTGAACACTGATAGTGGTGCTAAGACTGCTAGAGTCTCTAGTTAAACTAAGTAAAATAGATTGTAAAAGCTGATTACAGCAGGTAGATGTGAAATAAAGGGTTGCTAGTCCTGGAGGAGGGCCCCTTTAGGAGGGATAGTACCAAAACTACTCTTATTAGGATATAATGGGTACTAGCTAGTCAGGGAGTGATTTTGGGGGGTTGCTGCCATCTAGTGGGGAAAATGGGGTAATCCCTGTGAGTGTGCACGCTGTCGGGCTCAATTACAAAACCCCAAAGAGCAGATAGGGAAACCAACTGTCTTTGTAAAAAAGGTAGTTTCTGGAGCTTACATGCACTTATTTTTAGAGCAGGATTCAGGGAGGTCAGTTCCACTGTAGTCCTTATACACCGGCCGGAATGCTTTTGTGGGCGGTATGGAGTTTTAGACAGAGCTAGATGCACTTATTTTTAGAGCAGGATTCAGGGAGATTAGTTCCACTGTTGTCCTTATACACCGAGCGGAATGCTTTCATGGGCGGGAGGGAGTTTTAGACAGAGCTAGATGCACTTATTTTTAGAGCAGGATTCAGGGAGGTCAGTTCCACTGTAGTCCTTATACACCGGGCGGAATGCTTTCGTGGGCGGGAGGGAGTTTTAGACAGAGCTAGATGCACTTAATTTTAGAGCAGGATTCAGGGAGGTCAGTTCCACTGTAGTCCTTATACACCGGGCGGAATGCTTTTGTGGGCGGGAGGGAGTTTTAGACAGAGCTAGATGCACTTATTTTTAGAGCAGGATTCAGGGAGATTAGTTCCACTGTAGTCCTTATACACCGGGCGGAATGCTTTCGTGGGCGGGAGGGAGTTTTAGACAGAGCTAGATGCACTTATTTTTAGAGCAGGATTCAGGGTGGTCAGTTCCACTGTAGTCCTTATACATCAGGCGGAATGTTTTCGTGGGCGGGAGGGAGTTTTAGAGCTAGCGGCCTGCACACAACACATTTGGAAGTGCAGTCCTTCCTTGTTCAGTTTTGTATATTAACTCCAGGGTCGCACTACAGTGGGGAGAAGGGCATATACATTTTATTTGGCCTACAATAGTTACTTTCAGTGAAATGAGATTCAGCAAAATGAGTTTTTAGTGAATCAACCTAGATCCATATATATATATATGTAGATATATATATATATATATATATATATATATATATATATATATATATATATATATACATATTCTATATGCATATATACATTTTAAAAGGGCTTTAACAAAATGCAAGTCCCTACCAAGGTGCAAGCTAACGCTGGACTAAACCATACTTATACGTCATCATCATCATTATCATCATCATCGTCATCATCATCACAGAAAGTCTCTCTGCAATGTGTGCTTATTATCAAATGACCAAATTATGTAAGTTCACCAAGCATTGACATACAATAGTTGAAAACATTTTCATAAAACTGCTTTATGAAAAGCACATAAAATCCACATCCCTAAAAAAGACCAGTCCTATCAAAAGTTCAGCACATTAATGACCTAAAACATGTGCAGTAAAACATTATAAAATATAAAACACAAAGAATACTTTCCTAAATAAAATAAATAATGTATCACAAAATGATGGCTGGACACTCACACAAGAAAGTTGAAATAAATTCCTCCCACATTAGCTTAAGTAGAACTGCAAAATCCTGCTGAGAGAAGGAATCAAACCACACAGCACATCATATTAAAACATACATTTGTCAATGCCAGATGTTGATTGCCACTGATGCTGACTACACAAATACGAAAAGAAGCGGTGTGTGATGAGTTTATTCTGTGTGGCATACACCATAAACTCAAGGTATAAAAACTAATTCTGAATGTTAATAGTCTACTAAGCTGAAGGCATAAATGATGTTTAATTTATGAATTTACGCTTTTTGTTTTGTCCATTAGTATGTGACCTGTTGGTGCTAAAATCAATCTTGGATCTTCAGAATCCTAGCATCTGGTTGAGTTGTGGTAATAAGTTCTTGTTTTCGGTGCTATTGCATTCAGAGACACATTAGCTACCATGAGGAAAGACCTCATTATCACCTAACTTGCATGTCTATGAGCTGCCATTAACTACCATCAGTATTTCCCTGCTATAGTTAACACTGGTGGCAGGTGCATAGTGTTAGCACAGGCACCACCCCATTCAGTGTCCCAGACAGATACACACACACACACACACACACACACACACACACACACACACACACACACACACACACACACACACACACACACACACACACACACACACACACACACACACCACACATCACACAACTGTCTCTGTGCTGTCAGAACTTTCCCATGTCTCCTTTTTTCACATATGATTACAGTCAGTCAGCCATTAATGCCAGGCACTGGACTTTCACACTTCATATCCTTCAGTAAATGCATGGTAGTGCAAAAACTGTTATTCTAGTGACTTTCTAAGTTTATAAGAGGAAATATATACCCATTCCTGATTGTGTCTGTCCCATCAATAATTTTGGCTTTGTGTAGATGTGCTAAAAGGTTGAGATGAATCACTGCTCTGTCCCTCAGACTCTGCTTTGTATCTCATGAACAGTTTTGGGTATTGAATAATGCCCAAGATTTTCATTATATAAACTTGTTGCATTAACTGATCGGCTAGCACAGCAACAAAGCAGGCTAATGCTGATGTTTCCTGTAGCAAGGATGCAACAGTCATGCCTTTTTTCCTCCTCCCTTCTTTATAATTTTTTTTTTGTGGAGTCTTATGTATTTGTCAAATTACATCCCAGGTGTCTAGTATTTCTCTCCCTGACCCACACCATCTTTCTTTTTTTTTTCTTTCAAGGCACATTATTAAAGTATTCTCCCTGGCGTCTAGTGTTTCCTCCTTGATTCCTGTTATGTGTAAGTGCTGTTAATGCATGAGATGTAAAAGTTCTCCCTGGTGTTAGCGTTTCTCTGTCAATTCATGTTATGTGTAAATACTCTTAGGGCACAATGATATAAGGTTATTCCTCATAGCTATTGTCCCCCCAACCTATGTCTTTAGAGGTACCCTGACAGTTACTGTCCTCCCACCCAAGTCTTTAGGGTTAACTTTGATGGCTAGTGTTCTCAGACCTCTGGTGGTTAGTAGTCCTAAGCTGTGGATTCTTATACATTAGTGCAGCCTGTTTTACCCCCCCAAACACTTTCTTTCTCCCTCCTGCCATTTTTCTTAAGTCCATCAGCAATGCAAACCAGAGTATGCGACTAATAAATCCTTGTATGCTTTTCCAGCACAACCAAGAGTGTACTTACATTTGTGTGGAAAATCAGAAATGTTAAGCATTCAAGATGTTATTTTGGGTTGTACTGACTATTGCCAAATTCCCTGCTGCTGCTGATTGTGGCATAAAAATGCATGGGTCACCACTACAAATGTGCACTGGTTAAAAGGGAGTAAAATTAAATTTGCCTTCTGTAATTACCAATAACCTGGGGATACAGAGTAAATGTGGCATTGTCTGATGGCAAACAAACTGTGAATCAAAAGTATAACTGAACATACAGCTGAATTGTGAAAATTAGCAAATTGCTGCCATCTTTAATGGGGCTTCCTGATGCTTTATGAAACAAGCTGGTACATGGCATACATTGTGAAAGGGATTCACTTAAAAACAAAACTTACAAGATGCTAAGGAACCACATTCTGAACACATGCACAAAAATACCAAAAGGATGAAAACTCCAATGGTAAATATATATATATATATATATATATATATATATATATATATATATATATATATATATATAGATCTTGCAAATGAAGAAGCCCATCTGTACTTCCCCAGTTCAGGAGCAGCTATCCACCAATACCATGGTAGCACAAACAAGAAAAAGGGAGAATCTCCCAAACTGAAGGAATCACTGGCAGTGCAGACTTAGAAACCACACCAGCAGTGATTTCCTATGGAAAGTGGTCATCAGTCATCTTGAGGTTTTTGTACTTGCTCCACCAGGAATCTAATCTTTTTTTTTCTCCTTGCAGCTGACCATCAATTGCCACCAGGTCCGGTCCTGTTCACTGGGATTAATGGATCCACTTTAGTATCCACTGGCTCAATCTGAATTATATCTGGGGTCAGTAAGGAGATCGTGGATGCTGGTGCAGTATCACATTGCTGCCAGGGAGGGTGCCCTAATGCCTGCCAACCCACTACAGCCATGACAGCTCCACAATTACTGCACTTGAGAAATGTATGCAAGCTTCCATGCATGCACAACCTCCTGTCTAAGAGTCACACTTCCCACTTCCAAGATGGCTGCACACTGAGTAACAGCTTAATTCTGGCTCTCCCAGTGTGAAAACAGAAACGCAACAGAGAAAGCCAGTGGACCTAGATTCCAGGGTGAAATTCAGTAACTAGCTCATAAGTGCACTGCCTGTATGTCAAGAAAAAAGAAATACACAGGATCTGAGGTAGAATCAGCTACAAAAGGTAACGGAAAGCATTGACTGGGAAAAGTACTGTAGCTGTTCAGCAAAAAGCAATGCACGCGCCATACATGACTTCCAATAACTTAGAGAAAAGTATAAGGCAACTTCATACAGACCTGACTAAAATAAATAAAAAACTGATGGAGTATACCCACTCAAACAATAAGGTAGAAAAAAATGGAAGAAGCTGATAAAACTGCAAAACTCAGAGGTTGAAATGAAGAAAAGACTGGCTGATTATGAGACTGCACAAGAAGAGGTGTTTCAAAAAATAATAGAATTAGAGGACAGAGCACATAGGGAAAACCTGAGATTTTCTGCTGTACCTGAGAAGCTGGATACTGTATGATTTTCTTTGCATGTTATTAAGTAAAGTTTTTTCCAGTTATTTTTAAGTGTAAAGGGGATACTAATGTAAATAGATGCTCCTGTTTTTTTTTTTTTTTTGGGGGGTGTTTTTGTTTTTTCCTTGAAAAGTTTTAAGAAATGTAGGCACTGCAATGTATAAAAACAAGATCTGGTTAAAAAAAGTATAACAAAAGAAAAATTAGTGTGTTTTTCTCATTCTTGCATAGGGGAATGATTGGGTTAAATTAGCTTAATCTACTAAGAAGTTTTAAGAGAATGCAAGTAAATGAAAAAAAAAATATTGAATATTATACGACTTTTTTCCAGTAAACAGTTTTGTGTCTGGTTCTCATCTTTCCAGCAGACAATCTGATAGAGAAATGGTTTGGAGAAAATGTTTTCTGAAAGCATTTAATTATTTTCCCAGCTGAGAGAGATATAAAGATAAGACAAAACCAAACAGCACTTAATAGAACAACAGGCTATATCATGCATCTTAGCATGGGTAACATTTCTTTTAGGTTAGCTCGAGTCTGTGTGTGTGGCTATCAGTTTAGAACATTTGTTCCTGTTAGGAGGGTAAAACCTCTATAGGTTCATAGGTATGTACTAGGCTAATGGCCCAGGAGACTTTACAAGCCTAAACCAGAAGATTACCCTGGCATCATGCCACTGACCTTAGTTCCCAGTACTTCTGTTGAGTAGAGCCACTGGAGTGATCCCAGGGTGAATTTTCTATTTCCCATCCACTCATCAAGATTTCTCTTGAAGAGGGCCAGTGAGGTGCTCTGTTTGACATGTATGGGAAGTCTATCCCATAGCATTGGGCAGTCTCTGGGCTATGAACCTGTCCCTCCAGCACGTTCTGTTGATTGTGGTAATCAGGTTAAGGTCTCTGGAGCATGTGGTGTGGAGGGATTGGGATTTTGTTAGATGCAGCACTTCTAACAGAGCTGGGTCAGACATGGCTTTGTAAGTCAAGCAGAGATCACCTGTAATTAGGTGATATGAGACAGAGAATAGTTGGAGTTATTTGAGTCTGTCCATATAGGACACGTATTTAAGGCCTAGGATTATCTTTGTGAGGTACTTTTGAGGCCTCTCCAGTTGTTGCAGGTGTCTGGTGAGATACATGCCAAATGGGGAATTGTACTCAATGATTGGCCTAATGAGGGAAAACTAGAGGGAGACAATGACCTCTTTCTTCCTGGATGCAAAACCTTTAGTAATGAGATATGCCATATAGAAGGACTTTCTGACCACAGTGGTAATGTTGTGGCCAAAAGAGAGGTTGCTGTCAGCCTGTGTTCCCAGATCTCTTATAATGCCTTCTGTGTTCAGTAGACTACCATCAATGTGGTAATTCATGGGAACCAGGTTTTTCCCAAAGGGGATGACAACACATTTTGTGGCATTGAGCTTAAGGCAATGGTTCTGACACCAGTCGTTGGTTTCAGTGAGGTCTTTCTGTAGGATGTCAGCATCACTTGGGGAGTTAATAATAGCTCCCAACTTGCAACTGTCTGTGAACTTTGTCAGCCAGAGTCTCTTCATGTTGGCCTGGACTTCAGAGAAGTAGATACCAAACAGGAGAGGACCCAGGACCGAACCCTGTGGGACTCCACTCGTGAATGGTCGGCTGTTTGACTTAGAGTCAGCTACTTTCACATTGTGGGTTCTATCTGTGAGCCAGTTTGCAACTCACCTAGTGATATAGGGGTTGATGCCTAGCTTAGTGAGTTTTTCTATGATTCCTGATAGGGAATGGTATCAAAGACCTTGGCCAGATCAAGGTAGGCTGTATGAACCACCTTGCCTTCATCCACAGGTCTGGTGACTGACTCAGAGAAGTCAACCAAGTTGAGCAGACATGATCTACCCTTCACAAAACAAAACTGTCTGGGATTCAGAGTTTGGAGAATCCCTATATCCTTGTTTATTAGGTCCATGATGATGATGCATTCCATAGCTTTGCATATCAGACTCGTCAGGCTAATGGGGCAATAATTCCCAGGGTTTGTAGTCACTCCTCCTTTGTGGAGAGTGATGACTGTAGCAGTATGCCATTCAGTAGGGACAAAGCCTGAGGTGAGGCTGTGATTGAACAGGGCACACAGGTGAGGTGCCAGTTAACTCTGTAGTTCATGTAGAACACAGCCAGGGATATTGTCAGGTCCCATAGAAGCTGTATATTCTTGGCCTTGGACAGTGATGTTTTAACCTGTGCAGCAGTAATACTAGGTGCCTGGCAATCTACTGGTATTGTGATTGGTCCTTTGGGGGGGTAAAGTTGGCACTGAATCTGTCGGCCAGTATATTGGCAATATCTGTTGGCTTGGTATAGGAGGTACTATTGCGCAGTAGCTCAGTGCAAATCTGGGTATTGCCATGGAGATTCTTTACATAACTATAGAAGGCCTTGTGGTTGTCTTTACTATCTGCTGCAATTCTGTTTTCATAGCTCGCTTTATAGGACTTGATGAGGGATCTCAACTTTTTGTTGAGGCTGATAAAGGAGTTTTTCCAGTCTTGGGACTTCACCTTATTTTACATCAGTTTCCTCCTTCTGTTGTAGAGTTTGTTTATGGCAGAGGACAACCAAATTGGCTTCCTTTTTTTGGAGGAGAGCATCTTGGTTCTTTTGGGTATGGCAAGATCCATGCATTTGTGCACGTGTTTGTATAGTGTATTGGTGTATGATTCAGCAGTCATGCAACTATTCTCCATTTCCATGGGTGCCGTGAAGTTAGCCACCTCTGTTTTTAGGAGCCCAAAGCTAGCTTTGGAGAAGTTTTTCATGGTGGTTACCTTTGCGGGGGTGGGAGGGATGTGGATTTCCAAGGTGATTAGTTTGTGGTCGGATCTAACCAGGGAGGAGTTGACTATTGTTATAGAGCAACAGTCACCCATGTTAGTAATGACCAGGTCAAAGATGTTGCTACCTCTAGTGGAGGTAAGAACGAGCTGGTCCAGGGCAATGGAATTAATGAATTCCAGGAAATGTTGGGCAAGTGTATTGGTACATGAGTAGTTTTCCCAGTTAATGGAAAGCTAGTTGAAGTCACCCAGTATGAGAGTGTTAGGTTGGACCCTAATATTCTCATGGGTGCTTAGGAAAGTGGAGTGTGAGTCTTGGGACATGGTTGGGGACCTATAGCAGGCTACGACCTGAATCACTGTCTTACCCAATGTTAGCTGCACCTGAATTATCTCTGATGTGTTATGTTGGGCTACCAGTCTGGAGGTGTGGGCATCCTTTATGAATATGGAAACACCCCCCTCCCTTTGGAGCTTCAGTCCAAGTTCTGGGGCCAAAAGGTGTGAAATGAGTTATAGCCTGGTAGTGCAGGGGTGCTTTCTGCTGCCTTGAATCAGGTCTCTGTTACAGCACAAATGTTGATGTTCTCTATTTTAAGGAGTGCTTCAAGTGAGTGCATTTTGAGATTTAGACTACTAGCGTTTGAAGATGTACAGAGTTTTGTGTGTTATTATTAAGTTAATATATTTTAGGGGGTATTAGATTTGTGTGTGTGTGTGTGTGTGTGTGTGTGTGTGTGTGTGTGTGTGTGTGTGTGTGTGTGTGTGTGTGTGTGTATTTTTCTTTGAGGGTTTTCAATAAAACAAAAAGTTCTGTAAAATGTGACATAGGCTCAAATAGATATGACAAGAAACAACTGTATAAAATATTAACCTGCAAAACAGTACATGCATGTAACACAAAAGCTGAAACTAGACATTCAACAAAAAAGTTGTTATGCATAAAAGGTGGGAATAATATTTCAAGAATATGATGTTTTCTATAATGTCTTTAAATGTTAATGGTTTCACAGATAAATATAAAAAAGAGACAGTAGTGAACTATATTAAAAAATGTGCAGTGCAAATAGTTATGCTTCAGGAGACACACTTGGAAAAAAATGAACATGTGAATTTGATAAAGAAAGGTTTTCAGGATGGTTATTCAGCAGAATACCTGGAGAAGAGAGGGGTACTTATATTAATTGCAAGAGGAGCTCCAATAGTAATAGAAGAGGATAAAAAAGACAATAATGGTAGAGTTGTAGTACTAAGGGGCTACTGGCAAGGGAGGAGGATTACACTGGCATGTATTTATATTCCACAGAAAAAATGCATTAGTGGAGCTTTAAAAAATTCTGGGAGAAATAATCAGCTTTTAGCAAAGAATACTACTTATAAGTGGGGACTGGAATTTGGCTTGTAATAGTGAAGATGTGTTTGGGGACCCAGAAGGGAAAATATAACAAAGGAGGTACATGTTTAAAGAAATGTATGAAAATATTTGGCATGTAAGATGTGAATTCAGTACTAGGAATTCTGAGTGAATTTCCATATTATTCTCCAAGATACAAAAGCTGGGCTAGGCTAGACAGAATTTACATTTCACAGGAACATGTGCTTTTAATTGAAAGTCTTGATATGCATCCAAAAACTGTTTCAGATTGTGACGGTGTATTACATTGCCATTCTGCCAACCAGATTCTCATGTCCTCAGGCAAAGTGCTAAGGACTTGTTCCCTCACCAAAAGGTCTACCAGCCCTTTAAAAGTGGTGATCTGACACCCATTCACCCACCTATGAAAATAAGTGCTTAGTTCAACAATATATTCATACACTCTTTAATCTGCCTTGTGTCTATGCTCATGAAACTTTTTCCTATAAGCTTCAGGTGTTAAGTTAAAGCACTCTAACAGAGAATTTGTAACAGTATTATAATTTTAGCAATCAGTATCAGATAATTTAGAAATAACAGTTACAGCTTTACCATGGAGTAAGGGGGTCAGGAACTGTACCTAGAGTCTTATCAACATTATACTGTTTACATACCCTTTCAAACATATGAATGAAACTATCAAAAATATCCCACTCTGTAAATTGTGAAAGAAATTTACTGACCTTTGTTGCTTCTGGGGTTCAGTTACTCCCTTTCCTATTACCTCCATGACCCTGGTGAAGAGTCAGCATCTCCTTTTCATGTTGCCTCTGCGTCTCATTCTACTCAGCTTCCAGACATCTCAATCTCTCTGCTGCTTCTATTTCCAAATGTTTGGCCTCCAGTTCATCTCTCGTTAACTTCAGATGGATTTTTAAGCCCTCTGTGGAAAAGTTGAACTGTCCATTTTCTAAGAGTTGTACCTCCCCAAGGCCAGTCTGATTGTCCTCTGGTCTGTAATGCAGCTGTGATTAAGCCCACAATCATCTCTGCTTTAGTCAGGTTGGCATGCCCCAGTTCTTTGGCTTGGCACATCTCAGCCAACTGTCTACTTGTCAGCTTCATACTCCTCTGCTGACATCCTTGCCTGCCCTCCCTGACTAACTAAGCTAACAAAAAAAAAATAATAAAACTATTGTGATATGAAACTCTGAATGTTCACTGTGTGGTTGAACGAGAGTACAAACTCCTTCCTTAGTGACAACTGTTTACAGGCTACAGGAATTCAATATCCGCACCACTGAAAACTAATATGTGGCTATCCCACCACTGCCAACCAATTAATATGTGATGCCCCACAACTGACCCAGTAATCAAGGAGCCTCAATCCTCACCACTGGTAACAGTGGGGGACGTACACACTGGGAGGATGATAAGTACACACACACAGTAAAATGCAATTTCCCTTAAGAGCACACAGAGACCACAGTCAGTCTGGGGCTGTTTTTTCCCTCTTTCTCCAGATCCCCAATAAGACTCCCCACTGGCACAGCTATATAGTTGAGATCTCAGCTGAGTGGCCAAGCCAAGACCTCCAGCACTATTTCTGTCCAACCAGTGCTTCATGTCCCTGTCTAGGTAGCTGATGCACACACACTCTTTGAAATTTGATTTATACACAAACACACACACACACACACACACACACACACACACACACACACACACACACACACACACACACACACACACACACACACACACACACACTCACTTGGGAAAGCCTGGCACAGGTACACAGTACAGTGCAATTTCCCTTAAGAGCACACAGAGACCATAGTCAGTCTGGGGCTGGATACTCCCTCTTTCTCCAGATCCCCAATAAGACCCTCCACTGGCACAGCTATAGAGTTGAGATCTCAGCTGAGTGGCCAAGCCAAGACCT